>NW_009702290.1:6667-7544 GCF_000703405.1 Apaloderma vittatum
CGGGAGTCGTCCCCGGCTGTTCGGGCGGGAACAGTCCAGCCGTTGCTCACACGCAGCTTTGCCTGGAGGCTTGTTTTGGGTACATGTATTGATGCACATGAAACCGCCGCGCCCTTCGCCCAGGGCTTTGTGACAGGGTGTCTCCACATCGGGCTTTGTGACAGGGTGTCTCCACATCGTGTCCTGGCCAAGTATTTCCTTCCTGCATCATCCTGCCAGACAGCGGAGAGACCATTTCTCTCTGCCATGCGCAGTTTCCACTCCTCCTTTTCTCTGTTTTCTCCCAGTGCCTGGGAGCAGGCTGCAAAGTTGGCTCCTCCCTGGGTGCGAGACCCCTCCGTGCAGAGCAGGTGAGGGGTCCCCAATACAGCCCCCGTGGTCCCTCAGCTCCCTGCCCAGCCTCTCCCTGGCCCTGCGGCCCCACGGCCGGCATCCTGCCTTCAACCACAGGCAGGTATGGGGGCAAGGAGAAGGTGAAAAGAGGGTTGTCCCTGGCCCCCCAGCACACCTGGCCAGATGTCAGTGGGAGTTTTCTTCCCCGAATGTTTCTAAGGGATCGCTGGGGAGAGGAACCTTCCTTGGTGGCACCCTGTGGCGACAAGCATCACAGCCAGTCTCTGCCTCAACGATTCTGTGATTCTGGGGTTCTGTGGTTCTGTGATTCTGTGGGTCTGTAGGTCCGTGGTTCTGTGATTGTGTGGTTCTGTGGGTCTGTGGGTCTGTTGGTCTGTGGTTCTGTGGTTCTGTGATTCTGTGGTTCTGTGATTCTGTGATTCTGTGGTTCTGTGATTCTGTGATTCTGTGGTTCTGTGGGTCTGTGGGTCTGTGGGTCTGTGGTTCTGTGGGTCTGTGATTCTGTGATTCTGTGGGTCTGTGG
>NW_009702290.1:7755-9817 GCF_000703405.1 Apaloderma vittatum
GTTCTGTGGTTCTGTGGTTCTGTGGGTCTGTGGGTCTGTGGTTCTGTGGGTCTGTGGGTCTGTGGTTCTGTGTTTCTGTGATTCTGTGGGTCTGTGGTTCTGTGGGTCTGTGGGTCTGTGATTCTGTGGGTCTGTGGGTCTGTGAGTCTGTTGGTCTGTGATTCTGTGGGTCTGTGGGTCTCTGGGTCTCTGGGTCTCTTGCCGCAGTGGTTCCCCCAGCAGGGGTTTGGCCGGGCGCTGTGGGAGCACTGGGCAGAGGGGCTGGCAAGGACTGGGTTGGGCAGCAGAGACCAGCCCGGGCACCCGGGTCCCATCCAGCTGCTGGAGACACCAGTGGGTGCTGGGGCAAGGGAGGTGCTGGACCTGCCTTTGGTGCACGCGGCGCAGTTTGGAGACTTCCGGTCGACGGCCGTGGTGCTGTGAGACTACCTCCTCCATTCATCCCCTTTGTGCAGTTCCAGATCTCAAATCTCTATCAAGTCTCCTCCTCTCCCAGCTGTGCCCCTCAGCCTTCTCCCCTGCCCGGGCCGTGTCCCTGCGGGGCTGGGTGAGCAGACCTGCACCTCCAGCCACCCGAAAAGGTGTGGGAACAGCTTAGACTGACATGGTGCCCGGTCCTGTTCCCTAATCTTCTCCTCACTTCTCCTCACGCTGCATCTTATCGTCTTTGGCACCTGCTACACGGGGATGAGGGGTTTTACAAGTTGTCTGTTGGCACAATAAGCTCCCTGGGTGATCTTCCTCCCTTTTCCTCTCTCTTAGCCACTCATTTACCCCAGTGAGGATCTTCCTCCCTGGCCTGTGGCAGCTTGTCTCCTGCAAGCTGTGACGAAGACCTTTCTCCACTGACCAGGAGATGTCCAACACCCACATCTTGTTGACTCCTTCAGAAACTGTATTTCTGAGGTGTCATTTTCCCGTGCAACAGTTGGATTTGGTGTCCCTTGCGGCGTACTTTGTCCATACTTCAACCAGGTCTGTCACTTATTGCAGCTTTTTTTTAGCATCTACCCACCCTACATAGTAGATCTACTTGTCTGAAGTCTCTTTACCTCTGACAGCCTCTGTCAAAGCCAGCACATTTGCTTCTTCCAGTCATTTTCTAGAGTTAAAATCCTGCTCCCGGTGCCTTTGAAGAAAGGAATATGTGGAAGTGCAGATGACATTCCTCCGAGTAGAGGAGCGAGGGGCCAGATCCTGGTGTCATCGTTACCTGACGTTGTTGACAGTGAATGTACCAGGGGTCAGTTTGTTCCTTCATCTGGATGCAGCTTCAGCAAGTTTAAGAGCCTTTATCTTACCTCTGATCAGCTCTTTTAAACTGATTTAATTGTGCTGGCTCCCATTTAGGCTTTCCCTTTGTAACATCATTTAGGGCTTGTGTTTGCTAACATCAGCTTAAGCGCTCAGAGTGAAGCTAAGCTGGTCTTCCCAGACAATCTCCGTGCCATATGTGATATTTAATCCTCTTGACTTTCCTTTTTTTCCCCTTTTTAAAATAAAAAGAAGCTGTACCAGATTGTCTCTGGTTCGAAGCACAGCGCTGGCGGTCACAAAAATGGCATTTTGATTTCAGTCCGTGAGCCAGGTCCCACTTGCTGTGCAGGACCCGTGAGCTCTTGGCCACCCCAAAAACCTGAGTCCCCTGGTGCCCATCCAGCCCTCCTGAAGCATCCTGTGTCAGAGGCTCCTGGGTGTCCCTTTGCAGGCAATGGTGCCAGCAGTGTCACCAGGTGATGATGGAGTCACTCCATTGTGCAGCCATCAGGTCTTTTTCCATCTGTCATGGACCATGGGGAGTGAGACCACCGGGTTCCCCAAAGCGTCACTGGACGTGGGACTTCGGGTGCAAGCCCAGCTGAGCTCTTCCCACCCTCCAGCCTTGGGGACAGCCCTTGCTGGGGTCTGGGCAACGGACATTGGCTCTCGACAGGCATAAGTCAACTGAAGGGAGTGGAACATCTCCCTGATGAGAAAGGCTGAAGGAGCTGGGTCTCTTTGGTTTGGGGAAGGGGAGACTGAGGGGTGACCTCATAAATGTTTATAAATATGTCAAGGCGGA
>NW_009702290.1:10193-10699 GCF_000703405.1 Apaloderma vittatum
AAGTGGCAGGTTTAGCTCCCGGCACCTGGCACTGCAGCAGCAAAACAAGCCCCTGGAGCCTTCTCAGAAGTTAAAACTGCAAAAATTCAGAAACTTTTAATGACACAACTGAGAGCCATTAAAAACAAGGGAAAAATCCTGGTGCCCTTTTGGCCACAGCTTCACGAGGCACCGGCACCCAAAGCAGAGCTGGCTTCGGACACTCCCCCTTCCTCCAGCTGCTGACAGCACGTGGCTATCTTCAGCCCGGAGCACCTCAGGACGTGGTTTCATACTCTGGCTCCATGACTGGGCTGATGGTAAGTGCCTGGTGGCCTGAAGGTGGGAGGCGTTGAAGCAAGGTGCCTGGGGTCTTCCCAAGCTTCCAGGGTCAGCATCTCCTGAGACATGTGAAGATGCACCAGTTCCAGCAATGCCCAGTGTCAGTGACCGTGTGCAAGCTTTGGGGCCAGCACAGTGCTGGGGACAGGTTGTTACGCCGGAGCTTCTGTTCAGAGAGGCCCCCC
>NW_009702290.1:10716-11214 GCF_000703405.1 Apaloderma vittatum
GCTGAACCCACGATGGAAAAATATGGCCAGATTTTAGTAAAACGAGCTGTTCTGATATGTGGGGACCTTGCTGAACACCTGGAAGATAAAACCAGACCAGACTTGGTTAAAAACAAGCTGTTCTGTACAAGCCACCCAGGGTAATGGTTGATGAACACTTCAAAAAGATCTGGCTGGGAAACTGCACGGAAGCGTACGGGAATGGACGTGACTAAGATGGTCGCAAGGGCGGGTGTATCTAGAAAAATGTAAATAAATCTGTTTGGCTTTGTCGTTCAGACACAGAAAACTGTATCTAAGTGGCTCTTGGGGGCCCACACACACACACGATCACGCACAACTTCGCTTCTGCTTTTGCTCCTGCTTCTACTGTGACAATAAAAGGTCTTGCTCTTGGCTCCTGCATCCTCGCCAGGCAGCATGAACCTCCTGATGCTCAGCCAAGGCCAACGCAAAGTCCTGCTGCTGGCCAGGCTGACCCCTGCGACAGGCAGGCTG
>NW_009702290.1:11253-21906 GCF_000703405.1 Apaloderma vittatum
AACGCTGGCAAGCAGCAGCGGCAGCCAGAGGCCTCGTGGTGTGGGTCAGGGGACGGCAGCCGTCAGCATGAGGTAGCACTTGTGAGACCCCTTTGGGGGAGCTGGGTCCAGCTGAGGGGTCAGCAGTGCGAGACGAACCGCAAAGAGCCCAGGGAGGACACGGAGATGGTCAGCGCCTGGAGCACAGAGTGTACGAGGAGACTGAGAGACGTGGGGTGATCCAGCCCTCAGAAGAGAAGACCAAGGAGATACCTGGCTGTTTCCAGCTGTTTCCAGCTGCCTCAGGGGAGGCAAAGATACGGCCAAACTCTTCCCAGAGAGCTCACTGGTAGGATGAAGGGCAACGGGCACGAGCCACAGCACAGCAAACTCCAGCAGGACAAAAGGAGAAAGCTCTCCATCATGAACTCGGTCCTGCAATAAAGCGTGTCCAGAAATGGGGCTGATTACCTCCCCGTCCTTGGAGGTATCCAAACTGAGGTGGACAAGTCCTTGAGGACCTGGTCTAACTTTAAAGCTGGCCCTGCTCTGAGCAGGGGCAGGACCAGAGACCCCCTCAGGTGCCTTCCAACCAAAACCATCCTGTGGCTCCCTGGGCCGTGTTGGTCTGCAAACGGGACTGGTGACGAGGAACTCAGTTGGACACGTCCAGCTGAGCACCAAACGCTCATAGAAATTATTTACTCGCCACTGACCACCCGTAAATTGGTTATTAGGTATTGTGGCCAATACCAGGGATGATGCCCGCTCTGACACACGTGCTTGTGGTGTGCTCTCAGCCCTCCCTCTGGGCTGCTCTGATGAAATAGGATCACACACATTTTAGGCTCCAAAAGGCACTTTTGTCTGTGGGAAGTGGGAAGAGACGTTGAGCCACAGGAGCGGGGAGAAGTGCTGCACAGGTGAGAGCTGCTCCTCTTTCTGGCCAGCGTCTCCATCACTCTCCCCTCCTGAAAGACCTGGATGCTCTCAGCCACCACCTGAACTTTGCAGATTGGTGTATCCAGGGGGAAGCTTCCCACCAGGTTCCCAAATTTCTCCGAGGTGGAAGGCCTCCGAGCAGCAGTTCAGAGGAGCCACACACCTCATGCCTGCTAGAGTCCCTTAAGTCGCTCTTAAATCTAGATGAGCTTGTCTAGAAGAAACCAAGGTTATCCAGCAAAGCCTGGAGGTACGTTCTCAGTTGCAAAAGTGGGAAGAGCCAAACTCTGACATACTCCTGGACTCAGGCTCTCGCTTAAGGGTATGTCCGAGCCACTTTGGCTTCTATGGCTTCAGGACCACCCCCCCGGGTGTCTCTATCAATATGAAGTTCAAAGACAACTTCAGACCTGCACCCAACCCTGCCCACTGCAGATCTGGAGCCTTTTTCTCAGGGGTGCTGCTGCAGCTCCCCTCGGGGGGATGTCCACGGTCCAGCACTGAGAAGCCAGCCCCGTGGCAGGATCTGGCAGATCTCTGCCCCGCTCTGCTCTGTGCCCCTCAGCCAGGACCAGCAGACGTGGGTGTCCCTGCTGCCCCTCTCACAGCCCGGACGAGGAGCTGGGTGCCTGGTGCAGGTCTCAAAGTCCAGAGCACCAGGAGCCCTGCCTCTTCTGCAAACACGGCGCTGCCCGGCTGCAGACGTGTCCCTCGTGCCACAGCCCATCTCCCGACAGCGTTCCCTGTCTGCGGCTCAACAAACGCAGCGAGACCCTGGTGTCGGGCTGGGCTTTGCGCTGAGCAGCGCCCATCAGCTGCTCCCCGCCTGCCTCCAGCTCACTTGTCTCCCATTAGGTTTAATTGCAAATCAAACTCAATTTAGTTAGCAGAAAGGCAAGCAGACACTTCCAAGGGCTGGCTGATCATCCAGCTAATGACTTTCAGATCAGCAGATGTAATTGCACACCCCTAGAGTTATCAGAGAACGAAACCAAGATGCCACTTTCCCGGCGGTCGCACGGCGCCTGTGACATCTCCTCCTTCCCTGGCTCGCGGGCTGGAGGGCTCTGCTGGGCTCACACATGGTCTGCTGTGCCTCACCCCCCTGCATCCTCCACCTCCCAGTGAGGTAACTGGTGCCAGAGAAGCCAAGCTGGTTTTCTGGTAGCCCAGACCGTGGTGGTGGCCTCCAGACACCAGGTCCTTGGTATGGAGCAGGCCAGGGGCACAGGGAGGGAGCTGGGGGTGGGTGCCATCTTCCAGGTGAACCAGGCTCCGCATCTGCTTCACTAAACCAATGCAAAGGCTCCATGGACACCTACTTATACTTAGATCAGGTTTCTTTTAGGGAAAGGGAAATGTTTTCAGTGGTGGCAAAGACAATCAGGATCCACAACCCCTCCTGCCTTTGCCCCACGATGTGAACACTTTGGGCCCTAAACTACCTGAGAAAGCACCGTGTGAGACCCCAGCTCCTTGTCCAAACCCTGCTGCATTAGATCCAGGAGACAATTCCTGGGTCAAAGTCATTTTTGGAGCTGGGTTTAAGCTGCTAGCTCTTGCAGGCTTGCTCGTGCCAGGGTTCCCCACAGCAGTGTGCTCTGTAGTCCCAGACTGTTCCGTAACCCCAGAGCTCCTGTGCCCACCTGGTTTTCCTTTTTTTTCTTTCCCCTATAGCCTTGCAAAAGCAAGTGCTGGATTCCTCTTTTCCCAGAAGACATAGCCATCATGACGGGGTTTTACACCTTCACCACAGAAGCAACATCCACTCTTCCCCAAATTCAGGTCCAGCCACATCCCGCAGGTCCAGCCTCATGTCCTGCAGCCCTGGCGGCAGGCAGCTCGGCTGAAGGTCAGACATCCATCTCATAACACCACAAGCGATTTCCACCCTCTCCCTTCACTCCTTCAGCTCCCAGTGCAGACTTTCCTTACCGCTTTTCAGGCTCTTTTGTTTCCTTGCAGATCTTCCCCTCTTTCCAAACAGACCCCTCGACACCTGTCTGTTTGCTGGGGGAGAAGCCCTGCTCCATCAGCCTCTCCCTTGTGCTCAGGAGGGAGGGTTTAGCTGGGTTTTGCAGCTTGGCTTTCATGAAATCCCAGCTCTTTGCTATTCTTGCATGCTTGGCTTGCCAAATCCGCCTGGCTGCAGGAACCAGCTCTCCTCACTTGTCCTGATTTGTGCTTGTCCACAGCCGCGGCCACCGATCTGCTCTGATTGATCTCCCCATTTACGCAAAACGGCATTGACTCATACCTACTCTAGCTGAAGTGATTTTCTCAGAAAGCTCTTCTAAAAGCAGCCTATCTTTCAGGAACAAAAAAATCCATCAGCTCGCTTCATGCCATGAGCTGGCGAACAGAGGTGTGAGATGTCACACGTGGTGGGTTGACCCCATGGCTGGAGGCAAGGGACCCCCCCAAAGCTGCTCCATCACTCCCCCCACTCCTCTGGGCAGGGGAGAGAAAATATAAGGAAATGCTCATAGGTCAAGATAAGGACAGGGAGGTCACTAAGCAGTTACCAACAGGGGCAAAACAGACTCAACTTGGGGAAATTAATTGAGTTTGTTACCAATTAAATCAGAGGAAAAAAATCAAATCTCAAAAGCGCCTTCCCTCTGCCCCTCCCTTTGTTTTATTCCCAGTTTCTCTACTGGGGACAGTGAATGGGGCTTGTGGTCAGTTCATCACATCTGTCCTTGCTGCTCCACTGTTCCTCAGGGGCAGGACTCCCCACACTCTGCCCCTGCTCCAGCTTGGGGTCCCTCCCGTGGGACACAGTTCTCCATGGACTCTCTCCAGCGTGGGTCTTTCCCACGGGCTACAGTCCCTCAGGAATTGCCCCAGCGAGTCTCTCTGTGGGGCACAGTCCTTCAGGAACAGACCGCTCCAGCGCGAGCTCCCCGTGTGGTCACACCAGTCCCGTTGGCCAACCTGCTCCAACATTGGCTTCTCTCTCCCCATGGGCTTCAGGTCCTGGCAGGAGCCTCCTCCAGCGCGGGCTTCCCACGGGGTCACAGCCCCCTCCAGGCTCTCACCCGCTCCAATGTGGGGTCCTCCAGGGGTCGCAGGGGCACATCTGCACCCCGTCACCCCCATGGGCTGCAGGGGCACAGGCTGCCTCACCACGGGCTTCACCACGGCCCGGGCCAGTCTCTGCTCCGGTGCCACCTCCATCTCCTTCTTCACCGACCCAGGTGCCTGCAGTTGTTTCTCTCACACATCCCCACTCCCTCTGGCTGCAGTCGCGCAATGACTTTTCCCCTCCTTCTGAAATACGTGTCCCACATCTGGAATAACCGTTACGGACAAGGCTGTGATTTGTCACCTCCCCACTACGAAGAGTTACTCTTTCTGGGAGAATTTCTCTCCCGGAGCTTTGTCCTCACCTCAGTCTGGCTGGGGGATCTGTGACAGGCTCCCAATACTGTTCAGACAGACCTTCCTTTTCCTCCTTCATAAGGAAATTTAGGTCCAGGAAGGTCTTTTGATGGTGCCTTTCGGCATCTCATGGTGTGCTTCCCTTCCTCCTTGCCCCCTGTTCTCACCTTCTGCCCCCGTGACCTCCACTGCCTCTGCTCAGTCCTACCAGCTCTTTCTCTGACCTCTGGGAGCATCTGCTCCTCGTCATGATTTGAGTTCCTCTGTTCCAGCTTTGCATGAGGTTGTGATCATCTGTGTATTTCCTACGGACCATCTGCTCCTCCCGAGCTGGAGCAGACACCAGACACTTGCTGTCCCTGCGCTCTCCCGGCGGCTCCAATACCTGCACACTGCACGTGCTTCTCTTCCCTCTCTGGCTGTGCCCTTGTTTACCAGCTCCTGCTCTTCCAGTACGTCCCGAAGCAGCACGGAGAGTACTTGTCTCTCCTTCGACCTTCAAAGCCCGGTGCCAGACCCCAGAAGGCCTCTCCCCTCCCGCTGGCTTGCCTCCTTGCCGGGAGAAGGGTGTCCATGGGGTTCTCAGATGCTCAGCCACCCAGCCCACGCACTGGCACCCATCCTCGGGCTGGTGTTCCTCCCTCCCTCCCCGCTCACATCCCCACCCTGACCGCTGGGCACCAGCACAACTCCACAGCCTGTCCCTCAACCTCTGCATTGCGGAGCACGTCCCCAGCGGGATGGGCTCGTCCTTGTTCCCTCTTGGAGGAAGTCATTTGGGGGTGCTCAGGTTTTCTCAGCCTGGCACTCACCTCCTCTTTGCTCCCGGCACAGAGGGCATTGCTCTCCAGGTGGGAACATGGTGCTAACATCCTCAGCGCAAGATTTGCAAGCAAACACCTTCTTTGCTGTAACTTGGAAAGATTTTTTTCCTGTTTTGTTTTTTTTTTTAAGATCTGCTCCCATAAACCCGCGGAGAGAGGAAGCAAAGGATCTTTCTGCATCTTCACTGATGGTGCAAACACAGTTCGCTCCCGCGAAGGGCAGCAGCTGTTCAGCAAGGCAGGGTCCAACCTGTCACGTTTTGTGGCACCTTTAGACCACGCTCCAGCTGCAGCCCCGGAGACTGGAGTGGGGAGAGGAGCTGCTCTCCTCTGCCCTAATTTACCACTCCCTGGGACCCTTCCCGACCACAGCAGTGAGGTCCCAGCTTTCTCTGGTGTCCTTCAGCTGACACAGTGTTGGGGGTTGCCTTGCGGACCGAAATCCCATGGGCTGAGAGCCCCCACCTGCCCCCACAGCTGTGCCCCCCCAACCCCTGGAGTGAGGGTAGAGCAGTGCCACAGCCTCAGCCCCCTGCGCCCGGTGGCTGCTGCCTGCGGCAGGGCCACGGCGTGACCCTCCTGCGGCAGGGCCAAGGGCTCACCTTCCTTCACCTGTCCTCACCTCCTCCCCCTCTTCTGTAGATGAGCCCTGAATCCCTGCAGCGGGGAATCATAGAATCACAGAATGGTTTGAGTTGGGACCTTAAAGATCATCTAGTTTCAAGCCCGAGGGCAGGGACACCTCCCAGCAGACCAGGCTGCTCAAAGCTTCATCCAGCGCGACCTCGAACACTTCCAGACAGGGAGTTT
Source organism: Apaloderma vittatum (assembly GCF_000703405.1). Lineage (NCBI taxonomy): Eukaryota > Metazoa > Chordata > Aves > Trogoniformes > Trogonidae > Apaloderma > Apaloderma vittatum. The sequence continues at coordinate 17,193 of NW_009702290.1, forward strand.
CTACAGCTTCTCTGGGCAACCTGTGAAATCTCAGCATCCCCACCATGTTCCTCCTCTTGGGGTTTTCCAGTGCTTGCAGAGCGTGAGTGATCCTCTACCTGTGCTTCTTGCTTGTTTACCGGGTGCTGGAAAACGTGTTCATTGTGACCCTCATCTGGCTGGATGCCCACCTGCACTCCCCCATGTGTTTCTTCCTGAGCCCCCTGTCCTCCTTGGGCACCCGTTAGTCCTCCCTGAGATCCTTAGAGATCCTTAGAGATTCCTTCTCACTGTCAAAGACCATCTCTGCATCACACAGATTTACTTCTTCCACCCTAACCTGGTTCTTGTGAGCAAGATGTGCCACTGCTCAGCGGATGTTTCGTGGCTGAGCAGCTCCTTCTCATCTCTGATCCAGGCCTTCCTCACAGCCCAATTGCCCTTCTGTGTGTCCAGCATCATCAATCACTTCTTACTGCATCCAGTTCTGGAGGCCACGGCACAAGAAGGACATGGACCTGCTGGAGCATGTCCAGAGGATGCTCAGAGGGCTGGAGCATCTCTCCTGTGCAGACAGGCTGAGAGAGTTGGGGCTGTTCAATCTGGAGAGAAGAAGGCTCCGAGGAGACCTTGTTGTGGCTTCCAGTGTCTCAAGGGGGCTACAGGAAAGCTGCTGAGGGATGTTTTAGGATGTCGGGCAGTGACAGGACTAGAGGGAATGGATTGAATCCAGAGGTGGGTCGGTTCAGATGGGACGTGAGGAAGAAGTTCTTCCCCATGAGGGTGGGGAGACCCTGGCCCAGGTTGCCCAGAGAGGGGATGGCAGCCCCATCCCTGGGAGTTTTTCAGGCCAGGCTGGACGGGGCTCTGGGCAGCCTGATCTATTGGGTGATGCCCCTGCCCATGGCAGGGGGGTGGAACGAGATGATCTTTAAGGTCCCTTCCAAACCTGACTATTTTATGATTCTATGATTCTAAGCGATGCCCTTCTTGCTGCAGGTGTCCTGCAGCCCCAGCACTCCTCCCAACAAAGCCACCTCGTATGCCTTGACTGGGACTGATGCCATGGGCTCTTTCCTCCTTGCTCCCATGTTGCACATTCACATCACCGGGGATGTCCTCCTGAAGAAGGGATCAGGGATGCAGAGGGCCTTTGCCACCTGCATCTCCCACCTGATCGTGCTGTCCCCTTGCTTCAGCACCAGGGCCACCGTGTACCTGCTGCCGCACTCCGGTGGCCCCAAGAAGAACGTAGAATCATTGAGATTGGAAAAGACCTTCCAGGTCATTGAGTCCAACTGTTTACCTGACACTGCCAGCCCCACCACCGACCCATGTCCCCGAGCACCACATCTACTCAGCTTTTAAATCCCTCCAGGGATGGTGACTCCACCTCTGCCCTGGGCAGCCTCTTCCAGTGCTTGACAACCCTCTAGGTGAAGAAATTTTTCCTAACATCCAACCTAAAACTCTCCTGGCACAACTTGAGGATGTGTCCTCTCGTCCTGTCGCTTGTCATCTGGCAGAAGAGATGGGCAAGGTCCTGGCCCCACGGCGCTATTGTGACCCCCATGCTCAACCCCATCGCCTACAGCTGGAGGAGCAGGGAGGTGGAAGGGGCCGTCAGGAGAGCCCCGGGCATCGCCACAGAGCCACCCCCTCTCCCCACGGAAGTGACAGTGCCCTTGGTAAGCCTTACGGGTTTTAATCATTTATCTACACAAGGGCTTTGTCAGGCTTTCTGGGAAGAGCTTTTAGTCCTAAGCAGAGCCCTTCCCGAGGTGAACCGCTGCGCAAGGCACAGCAGGAGCGCTCGGCTCTTTGCATCTCCCGTTAAGTGGTGGATAATCTTGTCTGGGCTGGGCTTGCAGACATGGCAGAGCCGGATGCCTTTCCCTTAACGCAATAAAATATGTATAAGTAGGAAAGCTGTCATCAGGGGATTGGTCTTTGTAGTGTGAGGAGTCAAAGTTAATCCTGGGAACAGAGAGCTGCTTCCACGTGCAAAACGGTGGCGATAAGGCAGGAGCACAGGTGGGAGAGCAGATCCATCTGGTTCCCTGCAGAAGGGCTCTGGGACTCTCAGCAGCACATGGAGCTGGGTTACTTGGTGCTGAAAAATAAGGGTGTGTGAAAGGATGCTGTGACCACGGCTCGGTGTGTGCAAGAGGATGCACCTGCAGGCGCAGTGAAATGCATCCTGCTCGGACCTCCTGCTGAGTCCAGATTCCTTTACAAGTGAGACTCTGTAGGACTTCTACTTGGCAGAAATTACAGGGACTGGTTTCCTGGGGCTGGAAGCAGCTCCCATCACTGGCGGAGCCAAGGATATCCCAGCAGGAACCCAGCGAGCCCCACCCCACCCAGGTGAGGATGCCGCACGTCCTCCCATGTGGGACAAGGCAGGGCTGGTGGGGGAACCCAGTTTTTAGACATCTACAAAATTGGCTGCTCTTTTGGAAATTTCACATCCCTGCCCACCCACAGTCCCTGGGGCAGGGTGGGCCAGAGCCATGGGCCACCCCCAGCTCTCCCGGAGAAACCCGTGACCCCGTGTGTGCTCCTGCCAGCTCAGATGTGGCCGCATTAATGTTTGGCCGGGAGCACACCTCTGGAAAGGTGCAGGGAAAGGGGATGGAGCATCCCTGCGGCAGGGAAAGGTCAGGCACCGTGCTCAGATCCCACCAACTCGTGACACCGATGGGTCAGACCACCCCACGAGACAGCGTTTGCTGTAAAGACCAGCAGCGTCACTCGGGATAGAAGAAGGATATTTCCCTTTTATCACCCTTTGCTGCCAGGCAGGTCACTGGTTTCTCTGGAGCAGTAACTTCCAAAGAGGGGTTTAGGCACCCCATGAGGGACACAAGACAGTCCATTGAAGTGCAGGAAAAAAGCCTGTTTGGTACCATTAACAAATAATATTTTTAAACTAGTTCCTTTTAAAATGTCTATTACTGTGTATGTTTTATAATGTACATGGATATAATTTGTGAAAAATATGCATATGTTGGGGATGCACACTTAAAAGCTTTTCACTGACAAGAGTGAGCATCAAAAACGTTTGGGGAGCACCATGCACCACCCTGTCTGAGCAAGAAGTGAAGCTTTACCCACAGCAAAGAACAATTTAGGGCTGAAATAAGGGTGACTTCTGCAGACAGGACATACCCAGCACTGGGGCCAGGCGGGTGCCGAGGAGCTCATTTGGGGTTCTCCTTCTCTCTGGAGCCTCTTGCTTTGGCCCCATGGAAACCACTGGAGGGGCTGGAGCTGGCCAGGAGTTTTCTCACCCCCTTCTCCCTGCCCTCTCACGGAGGACCTGGGGACATCGCTGTGTCTCAGACCTGGGTAGGAACACACATTTTAGGCACAGTTAGGGAGAAAGCGGCTAATGATTCTGCCTGAGCACCATCCGTCACACCTGTGGGGGACGAGGGAGGGTCTGCTCCGCTGGCCCTGAGGGTCTGTGCATGGGGATGAAGGCTCAGAGCTGCCTGCAGAACTTGTCTTCCTCACAGGTGTGCTGAAGATGAAGAACATTTCCCTACTCCTGGAGCTGATACTTCTGTTGATGCTTCAGGTAAAAATCCCTCTGAAAGAGTATTTTGACGGTGGAGGGAGTTTTGCCATGGCAGAGGATGGCAGATGCCTTGCTTGGACTCCATGAGGGAGGGAGCAGGGCTCAGACATAACCCACCTGCCTGCTTTTTGCAAGGATCTCAGTTCCTGCTGGAAGTCAGTGTCCCCCAGGCTCCGTGGCTTTTGACGGCACGATGTCTGGGTGCTTGAACATTTCAGCGGGGAGTTGGTGGGCTGGTGAGGGTCACTGGGCTTGGCCAAGGGAATCGTGCACCTGGTCAGCTCTTCACGGCACGCTGCTGCTCTGCCTGGCAGGAGAGATTCTTGTCCACCCGGCAGTAACCTGGGCACAGGAGAGAGCACAATCTATCCCCAGCAGGGCCAGGTCACTGCGGTGCCCAGGGACCTGCCCCAGCCCCGCGGGCTGGACCCTGCCCTGGAGGTGCCAAGCCTCAGCCAGCAATGCCACCCTCACACTGTGTGACAGTGCCCACAGTCAGGAGTCCCCTGGTGCAGCCAGAGGCACTGGGTGACAGCTGGGGACAGGCCCCGGCAGGGACTTTGACCACCTCTCTGTCACTTGGTGACTGGGACAACGCCGGGCAGGAGAGGAGCTCAGGTCTGTCTGTGTGTTTATTAGGGATCTGCGTCAACATAAACAGGACCAGTTTGCCCCAGAACCCCTGTAGTTTGGACCAGTAACTGTCTGAGTAAACCTCCAGCCTTGCCTTCCTGCAGGGCAAAAAGCAACAGGTTAAAGATGCCGTTACTGGCCCTGGCACAGGCACTTGCCCCACTTCCCCCAGTACCATCGCCTGGTGAGCTTGCTGGTCCCAGAGGCGCACGTTAAAGCTGAGAAGAACAACTGAGAACAGAGCCCCAGCAAACTGGGGAGCAGAGAAAATTCAGGGTGTTTCCTTTGGAAGTGAAATCCCAGACAGCTGGCAGGAGCGGGAAGCCAAGGAAATCAAAGAAGAAGAAAATAGTCAAGATACCTATTCTGCTGGAGGGAGACAGCAAAGAGCAAAAGTGCGAAAAAGAGTGTTGGCCCCACGGCTGGCCTCACGCCGTGCTGTCACCGTTGCCGCTCAGCCTTGGTGGCAGCAGGAAGGGCGGGCAGGCGGGCGCCCCTGCCCAACCCCAGCCCAGCACC
>NW_009702290.1:22052-22953 GCF_000703405.1 Apaloderma vittatum
AACTCTCACAACCGAGAGAAGCGGGAAGGAAAAGAGGCAGCACGTGCCGGCCAGCGGGAGCCCGGACAGCGGGTGCCATTGAGCATCGCGCTCGTGCCAAGGTCTCAGGCATGTGCCTGGAGATGGGATGCTGGATTTTCCGGAGCTGCCTGCCCCGGTGTTCCCTGAGTCCACAGGGGAAAACCCCTTGTGTGGCCCTGAGCCGCTCCACAGTGCACAGGGATGTTGGGGACGGGGACCCGGGTTAGGGGCCGTGGTGGTGCAATTCCCCCCCACTCCCCGCTTTTTTTGGAGATGCGTAGTGCCGAGTATGATTCCTCCCGGACAGAGGGTAAACTGACCAAGGAGGAATGTGGGCTGAGGGTTGCGGGCTGCAGTTACGGAGATTATTTCGCCCATTAAAGAATGCTGGTGACATGTCATGAGTATTCACTCTGAGCTTGAGAAGAGGGAAATTTTAACTGTAGACCAGCCTTTACACCTGCCGCTCTACTCATCCATGTGTTTAGATGTGTATTTCATAGAATCATAGAATCATAATTATAGAACCACAGAATCACTTGGACAAAAATCTGGACAGGAGCCAGCAGTGTGTACCTGCAGCCCAGAAAGCCAACCACATCCTGGGATACATCAAGAGATGTGTGACCAGCAGGTGAGAAGTGACTCTGCCCCTCTGTTCTGCTCTGGTGAGACACCACCCGGGGCTCTGCATCCAGCTGTGGAGCCCCCAGCATGAGAAGGACACGGAGCTGCTGGAGTGGGTCCGGAGGAGGCCACAAAGATGTTCAGGGGCTGGAGCAGCTCTGCTGCAGGTCAGGCTGAAAGAGTTGGGGCTGTTCAAGCTGGAGCATCCAGCTTCCAGGAGAAGTCTCTAAATTGGAGAGACATGGACTTGAAG
>NW_009702291.1:0-452 GCF_000703405.1 Apaloderma vittatum
ACCATCCGCCGACACAGTTCAACAACTCCTGAAAGAACTGAAAGGCTAAAACCTGTCACCGTTCACCTGGTAAACCCAAATCACAGCCCACTCCAGCTAACGTGGGGCTGCAATTAACCTTTGTTTCTCTAATCCCCCTGAAACAGTACAAACTGTACACGAGAACATAAAAAAATATAATAATCTTCCAGCAATTTGTCTGTCACCTTCTGAAGCGACAGCTCCTGCTTGGGTTTAAACGCTGCTCTTTGCGTCGGGGCCCCTCGGTGCCGAGCCCGCTGGACACCTGCCCGAGCTTCCCCTTTTCCATCACACCGGAGCGCAGGAACCAGCAGCAGCGCGGGCTCATCGCTGCTGGGAAAGCTAAAGAGAAACGGAACGTTTCAACCAGAGCGAGAGCCGACAGGAACGCGTCTTCCGCACAAATCCCCCGCGGGGCAGCTCGGCAGGAA
>NW_009702291.1:517-964 GCF_000703405.1 Apaloderma vittatum
AAACAGAGCTGAAAACCAGAGAAGGATTCGCTCGCGGGACAAACGTATCTGCTTGGGAAACAACCCAACTGTCCTGGAGAGAGGGAGGATCCTGATGGGGAGCAAGGAGATGTCCTGCACCCTCCGGCCACCCTGAGCTCCCCGGGGAGCCCGGGGAAGCAGCGGGCACCGGCAGGGACGGGCACGGCTCTGCTCTAGGCTGACGCCAGCCAAGCAGGAGCAGCGCGCTCGGGGCCGTGGGGAGCAGCAGATCCACTCTCGGGGAGGTGATGGCCCTTCACACACAGACCACCCGAACCTTCCTCCTGCCTCTGGAAGCCAGCTCAGAAAGGGAAACGTGGGAACAGAAAGGGCTGGAAGTGATGCTGGTCACAGATTTTCGCTGTGCTCAGGCCCCACTGCCCAGCCCCAGCACTTCTGCACCATTAACGTCTGGGACTCCCACCC
>NW_009702291.1:1053-1348 GCF_000703405.1 Apaloderma vittatum
AGGCCCCAGCAATCAAGTACCTGCTTCAGTGAGTCAATCGTGTTTTTAAGATGACCCTTTCTTTCAAAAAGGCTCCATTAAAGCTGAGAGGAAAGGCCCGGCCCTGGCCAGACCAGCACAGGAGCCTGCGGGATGTAAGAAGAGAGCAAAGGACAGAGCTCTGCAGGTCACCCAGCTGGCACTGGGACATCACTTCTATTAGATAAGGTTATAAATTACCCGAGTGCCACCAGTGAATCAGCACTTGGAAAGAGATCTGTTTCACTTCAGCCTTGGCAGGCTCCCCCCCTGACCC
>NW_009702292.1:0-6058 GCF_000703405.1 Apaloderma vittatum
CCCCGGCCACCCACCGTGTTTGCTGCCTGGAGTGTCTGTGGTTCCTCCCCGAGAGGAAACACAAAAGCGTGTGTCAGAAGCAGCGATGGCTCAGAAACAAATGCAAGGAGGTGAAACAAGTTCTGTGCTGAGGCAGAGGTTGGATCCCCCTAGTCCAGAGACACTGCCCCGGCTTCGTTTCTGGGCTTCATGTGTTATCTGTATTAATGGGCAAGTCACTCTTTGCCTTTTTATTGCCACTGCTCCAGAGTTTTTAATTGTTTTCTCATTACAAGCTCTTTTAAAGTAAGAGCTCCATCATTGTGGTGCTAGTTGCGTGCTGAATTTTCAAGAGAGAGGCAAGGCATGCGTGTCTGCCGTTTAAATTCCTCGCATGTTGTTCCTCTCATCCTTGTGCCTGGAACTTTTACTGTAACTTATGTGGAGGAATGAGCCAAACGCCGTAACACCCTAGGCAGGTGATGGGAATGTATTTGTTCTGTAAATGGTGAACTTGAATGGCAGAGAAGTGACTTTCTAAGGTTATCTGACAAGTGTGTAGCAGACTGCATGGCCTATGGGACTTGGGATTCGTTTTAACCTGATCTGCCTGTTAGACAGCACTGCTGGGCTGCTGTAAGGACTGCTGATGCTTCTGGGCAGTATTTTCTATGTAAATGCAGCTAATAATATTTGAAAGAGTTGGAGTTTGGTGGTGTGTGTTAGGGAGCGGGCGCTTGAACTTGCCGTAGTGTGGAGAGCAGTTGCTGAAGTGTTGCTGGGGTGGCTGGTGCTGAAAATGCCTTCAGAATTTCCTGGATTAAAAAGATGATCTGGGTGACTAACAGAGTTTGTAAATTCATGTTAACACTCGGTTTCCTTTGCCGTGCTTTGCTGCACTGCCTCTTGCTGTTAAAAGCTGTGCTAGAGGTAATTTGTGTTTGTTCCTATAACCTTGTGGAGCATTTCTGGCTCTGTGGTGTCTGATCGCGGCGCTGCCGGCTGAGAGCGGAGCTCTGGAAATCGTGGCGTTGCGCCTTTGGTTGGGCTGTCAGGGAAAAGAGCCCCTCTAATGTGTTGACAGCTTGCATTTGCATTAAATATGACATTCTGGGCTCTCAGAAAGCTTTAAAATTAAATGATCTTCATAGCTTCCACCTGGAAGAGGCTGCGTTCCGGCATCCTGCAAGCCCCAGCGCTGCCTGGGCCGGGGGCTGCGGCTCTGGACTGCCATCTATTGAATTGCTCCAGTTTTATCTTTGCAGGAGTTGTCCTTTTTTCGAGGAATACAGTTTAGGCTTAACACCTAACAAATTGTGCCTTGTTTTTGAGGAGAGCTCAGTGCTTCAGCGCGACCTGAGGTTTGTGTTCACTAGGCAGAGCTAATTAAACTAGCTGGGCCCTGTCTTTGTTATCTTCTGCACCAGCCTCTCTGTCTGGATGGGAAATGCATCTTCAGTGGTGAAAACAAACATTATACCACTTCCTGAAGCCATGCAGTGTCCTTAGGAGTAGATTATCCAGGGATCTGAGGATATTGTTTGGTGAAAAGGACTTGGTGCGATAATGGCATGAACTGGGATGGATTTGTTTGCTTTCTGTCTCCTGAGAACTGAATGCTGATTTCTGAGAAAGGGAGATGGAAGGTTTCTTTTTCTCCACCGCCTCTATTTTACTTCTCTTTTTGCATCTCCTAGGCACCTCTGAGGAGGTGGCTCCTCCTCTCCAGCAAAGCTTCATGATCCCCAGAAAGGAGATAAACGTGGTTTCCGACATGGCCAAGTGGAAGCGCTCTCAGGTACGGCTCTGTGGTCGGGGAAGACTGGTAAGCGCTTGTAATTTTTCAGTGGCAGCCAGACCTGGTCTGGGAACAGTCACAAGGTAAAGCAGGTTTGGGCAGGTAATGGGAAATTAATTGATTTGTGGTTTAAAGCAGAAGAGTCTGTTTGTAGAAAATGACTTAGCAGTGAGACATGAAGTCTGGCAGCCAAATGCTCTCACAAAGGACTCAGCCAGGGAGACCAGAGATGCTTAAAAATTACTGCTGCTCTCTCCCAACAAGCTAGACAAGAAGCTGGTGACTATCTCATCCTACCTAGCCTATACCTTGTATCAGAACTGGATTTACCCAGTGCTGTTTGAACTCAGCTTGAGCACGGTCCTGCTCCTGTAACAGCGTCAGGCTGGGCTGGTTCCTGGGGCCTTCCCACCTTGCCGTACTGGAAGGGGCTCTAGAGCCAAGGCCTTCAATCTCCTGGGTAATTTTTGTTTACAGTATGTGTGGAGCTGGTGGAACAGGCAGGTTCTCCCCTCTCTGCCTTTGAGGGATTAGCGTGTTAGCTCGGGCTTGTCTCACCTCTTAGGAGCAAGTTCTTGCTTAATGGCTGCTCTGTGGTGTCTTAAGAGAACCTTAAGTTATAGCCAGGCCTCAAGCAAGCCTTGGAGTGCAGCTTCCTTTGTTAAGTCTCCTGGGTTTAAGGAGTTGCTCCTAAGCAGGGGCCCAAGGAGGGGGAGCTGGCAGCGTGCTAGGTGTTTTCTAAGGCTTAGAGCTGTGGAGCTGCACTCGCTAGGATGCTTCAAGAGCAGCGAATTTAAAGAGGAGAGCAGTGAGGAGCCTGAACTGTCTCCCACTTGTCAGTCGTGCATAAGCATGGGAGAATGGTGTAAGGAGGAAAGGGCACAGCTGAGACCCTGCAGTGCTGAGGAGTTTGAATTTGACCTGAGAGGAGACAGGGAGCTGAGAGAAGTATTTCAGGGGCAATGCGAGCGTTTTTAGGATTCTCCTCTCTGTGATTTTTACAGAGATGCAGAGTTCTTGTTGCAATCGCCAAAAATAGCAGTAACCTCTCGGCAAGCCCTGCACCCTGGGTGTCTCTGAGCAAGCAGCGTTGTGTGTTGGGAAAGGTTCCCCTGGCTTGCAGGAGTGCTCCCATGCTGCGCTACTTGTTCAAACAGATCCTGCGTATTCACTAATGCCCTGCTCTCTCCTGCAGGCCTACGCAGATTACATGGGCTTCATCCTCACTCTGAATGAAGGTGTCAGGGGCAAGAAGCTGACCTGTGAATACAAAATTTCAGAGGTAGGAGAAGAGTTTGGATCCCCTCATTTCTACTTTTCTGCCTTTTTTCTTTTTTAAATTTTTTGCCTCTACAGTGAATATTTCCTAGGTGAGGAATGAGTTGGCAGCTTATCTGGGAGCCAGGGAGAATAAACGTGGTTGGCTTGTGCTTGGGACTGCAAATGTCAGCCTGCAGTCCTCCCTGCAGGGTGCAGACACTTGCTGGACGGGAAACCAAGCAAGTTACAGGTGGACAGAAGCTGGTGCTGAAAAGGAGGATGTGGAAGGGACGTGTTTTGATCCTGCTTTCACCTTTTTTTTTTCATTCGGTGATCTTTTGAAGACATGGTATTCCCACTTGGTTGCAGGCAAAGACTGAGATGTCTGTGAGACCTCGGGCAGGGCGCTTGTCTCCTTGTGCCTGGGCTCCCTCGCTGCTCAGGCTGTGCTGACAACACCCATCTCCTCCCGCCACGCTGTAGCTGAGCTGTGCGAGGTCTGGTTGGACGGTGTGTGAGCTCAACGTGTGTCTTTGACTGGATCTTCCTTGCCAAGGGTTGTGCCGAGGGCTACGGCGTGGGGGGGTTGCGGGGCATGTGGGAGGGCTGGGCTAGGGGGCCACGTTTAGCCTGTGTGACAGAATCTCCTCTTCTGAGGTGTTAAGCAGAAAGGACCTATTTTTCCCCTTGCATTAACGTCGCTGTCCCCTGGCTCTGTCTGCTGCCACATGCTGTTTTAACGCCTGTTCACCTTATCAGGGCACAGCGAGATCTTGCAGGGCATGTGCTGGCCACCAGCTTCGCTTGTGTGTTGCGTGCTGGATCCCCCTTCCGTGTTCTGTGTTGCCATGAGGAGGTCCTTGGGTACGTTTTTACTGTTCAAACTTATCACGACTGTGTAAGAAAGCTGGGAATAGAGTAAAAAGATCTGAGCAGAATGGGAAGCAGACTGGGCCCTGTGTGTTTATAGCGTCTTTCTGTTGTGGGAAGGCAGCATGCAGTGATCTTTAACCTGGTGGTTTGTGTCTCAAGCAGGTGTGTTAAGTCCAGGCTTCCTTTCTGGGAGGTGGTGTGTGAATGAGAAGCTTGCTTGTAGTTCGTGGGCGGGGGATCACGGATAATGAGTCCCTTCTTTACAGGCTTTGTGTCCATCTTTTGTTCCTTCAGTTCGGTAGAAACTGCTGTCAAATGCTGCTCTTGCTGTCTGCATTTCACCTTTGAGTTTTCTCTTTGTAACAATCTCACTCATTCCCAACCATTCACAGCGCAGTTCAAGGCAAACAAAGCATTAAAAACAAGCAAAACAAAGAGGAAAAAACCCACCCTCTTCTGCCAATCCCTTTAGCTGACAGCTGTTTAGGAAAAGCTGTATCTGGGCTGCCTCCGTGCAGCAGATCCCTCTTGGAGTGAATGTTTACCACCCGTGGTCCCAGTTCAGGTGACAAACAAGAGACACGGTCCTGGCTGCTTGGGAAGTGACGGGGAACGTGTCTCGTTCCCCTGGCGCTGAGCAGAGCAGGAGCTTGTGGCTTGAGGCACAGGAGGAGCATCCCCAGGGTTGCCTTGTTGATGAGGTTGCCTGTTCGCGCGGGTTCGTTTGTAGATCAAACTGCTTATCCGTGCTTTTAAAGGCTCAGCCCCTTGTGGCCTCTGCTTGCATCTCTGCTTCACTTTCTTCTCTTTTGCCGTACCTGCTGCTGATGTGCTTTTGTGCCATCCCATCTTCCTCCCTGATCAAATGCTGGGGACACCTTCCTTTGGCAAATGACCTCCTGGAATCCTTTCTGCTGGATACGTATCCTCTCCGTGACTTACTGGTATTGCTTTGCCATAGTAAAAAAAAAAAAAAAAAGAAAGTATGGTCTGCTCTGCTTTGAAAGAGACAGCTTAATGGTTTCCCGAGTAGCGTGTGTCGATACCAAACTGTCTGCTGGAGCGAGAGCTGGATCCTTTGGGGGCTGGGTCCCTGCTGAGACTTGCTGAGCTTGCTCTGCTCTTACAGAAAAACTGCGTGGAGCTGTCTGGGGTTTTGCTGGAGGCATCTGACAAGTAGTGATAGCTGAGCTGTTGTTTAGGACTCTGGCGTAGACACTGTGTCTGGCACAAGGTTGTATGACTGATAGGCTATGACCTGCCTTCTCCTCCTGGAGGGAGAGCTTTTCACGTGGGGAAACCGTGCGGCAACTGCTGGGCTGCAGCCTGGAGCAGTTTTTTCAAAGCTGTGACTTTGATCAGAGGAGCAGTGAGGCAAGGAGGAGGTTAATTTTGGCCATGCAAGGCAGAGCAGACCTTCCCTTCAAGCAGCCTGATGCACCGGGGAAACCGGCTGGAGGGAAGCTGGTCAGCCTTGTGGCTTGCTCTGGTTCCAGGGGAGAAGTGGGGAAGCAGAAATCCCCTGATTTTAACAGCTTCCACCTCTGGCAGGGCACAAGGAGCCCGCAGGAGCAGGCTTGATCCCCACAGGCAGCTCTGGTGCCTTCTCAGCACCTCCGCCTGCCTGGCCCCTGCTCTTGAGAGACGCTGACAGGCCTCTGCTCGGCAGGAGGCTCCGTGGTTTGCCTTTGGTGGTTTGCCTTTGAGACCGGTGGCAGACTCAGGGTCAAGGGGATGCAAAATCAGCACAACCAGGAGAGTGGAGGGGAGAGGCTGCCCTTGCTTTGATCACTGGAAAGGTAAAGCAAAAATAGAGCTAAAAAACCCAGCCAGGCAAAACAAGGCTGCAGCAGTGCTGATGGTTGTGTTCCTGTCAGCTCTGCTCTTCCCCTCCTTCTCCCCGCGCTGAGGTCGGCCTTGGATGTACGAGTTTCCTCTGCCGGACAATGGGAAGCCGCTGCTTTTAGTAACCCCCTTTTCAAAGGGCCTTGAGCCCAAAACGAGCCACATCTCTTTAATTATTTATTGGCATGGCTGAGCCAGCAGCTGGGTCCTGCTCTCCCGTGTTCAGTGGGGCTGGGCTTTTTAATCCCTTTAAAGCAAGCGAGTGGGGAAGGGGAGGTTCGACTCTCGCGCTCCCCCAGGACT
>NW_009702292.1:6089-6853 GCF_000703405.1 Apaloderma vittatum
GATCGGGGGGGGGGTAGGGGCCTGGTCCTTGCCAGCCGTTTATCCAGGCAGCACCGAGAGCTTGCTGAGCGGGGTTTGAAATACGGTGGCTGCTCGTAATGAGCTGCTGGTGCCGTCGGATAAATCACCAGCACGATTTAATTATTTAATGCAACCCAGTGCTGAGGATGCTGTTGCTTAATTGGAGGGGAATGCAATAGCCAGGAAGGAGTAGAGCCAAGTCTAAACCCAGCCTGGCGTGGTGGGGAGATGTGCAGTTTCTGCAGCGTTTCGGGTGGCAGGGAGCTGAAGAGGAGGGGTCGCTCTTCCTCGGTCCACTTGAATCTGGGCGCTTGCAGCCCCGCCAGGGCACCCAGAGCTTCTGGCGCCACGTGTCCCTTGGCACTTGGGTCTTCTGTGTTGCTGGTGTGCTCAGGTCTTGTCCTCTATCCCAGCCTCTGGCCTGGCTCAGTGGCCAAGCACCGAGGTCTTGATGCTTGGCTTAGTGGCCAAGCCCGGAGGTCTTGTGGGGTGGGTGGATCCCTCCTCTGCCCCGTCCCACTTCCCGTGGGCTGATCCCACCGTGTCCTCAGGGTGGCACCTCGGGAGCTGCTGTCGGTGGGTGGGAGGCTGTGTCTGCTGTGAGCCCCTTCCTCCTGGGAGCCGAGGGTAAGGAGAGTGATCTGTGAGAGCATGGCTCTGCCCTGCCTGTCCTTCCGTTCAGCCCCTTCGAGTGGCACTTCAAGAGCTAGAAACTTGCTGGGCTCGGCTGTTTCCTCGTCCTC
>NW_009702292.1:6884-13579 GCF_000703405.1 Apaloderma vittatum
AAGAATTGAACCACAGCCCAGGAGACCAGCCGGCTTCACACGGTCGATGCCTCCAGCAAAGTCAAACCAGCCGCCGCTTCGACTGTCCTCTTTGTCCCCTTGAAGGAGGAATTCCCTCTCGAGACAGAGGAGCCTACATTGCCCGGGGCCTGGCCAGCTGCTGTGGCAGCTCACGGCTCTCCGGCTGCTTGGAGTTGGGTGAGGAGAATCCCAGAGTCTCTGGCAGGCTTGACCAGTTGTCGGCAGAGCCTCCTAAAACTGTTTGGAGCTGGTGAAAATGTTGTCTGCAGTGTTGCTCTTGGTGTGTGGGGTGTAGCTGTTCCCCAGCAATGTGGAGAGGAGGCTGTGTGAGTTGGCCAGCCCTGGTCCTAACTGTACAGCTTGAGACGTCGGGCTGGATTGCCTGTTGTGCCTCTCCTTTCACTTCGTGGCCACGGCAGTGCCTCCTCCGCTCACTCTCATACATCCTACACAGATTCCTCACTTTCTCCCTCCAGCATCGGGTGTAAGAAAGATGTTTCTGTTGTCCTGCTGTTGCATTTGTCTTCCTGTCAACTTTGTATTTTATTGAGATATTTCTCTGAGAGCCGAGGGTTTCTCATGCTTGCTTTGAGACCAGTGATGGGCAAACCAGGCTGCCTCTTCCTCTGGATAGGTACAACCTGGATTGGTTGTGTTTTGCCACATGTACTGGGTATCTCTGGGTTGGAGCTGCTGCGGCAGTCTGGCTGGTACGAGTTTGAAACAAAAAAATTCATGCTGAGAAGGTTGGCTGGCAATTAGGCGCTGGGTGCCGTACAAATGCCAACACCATCACTGCTAATCCTGGCTCCTGAGAGACACTTCAGGACAAAGATAGTGGCTTTGAGAAGGGCCTCTGAACCACATCGTCAGCCACTGGTGAGGATAATCGGTAAGTGCTGTGCTGTATCCTCTGGGGGACGTAGGACCCTCAAGATGCAGAGCCTGAGCTGTGCGTTAGAGAACTCTGTGCTGCATGCCCTACGGCCAGGAGCCTGCTCTAGCTCTTCTCCCAGAGCGTAGTGCTGGTGCAGCTCATGAGGGGCTGGGTGGGTGACTGGAGAGCCTGCATCAGGCTGAGCTTTGTACTGGACTGATCTGAGGAGAAGGCTGGTTTTCCTGGCCTCTCTGCATTTTGGGGACGGTTGGCACATCCTGTTTCCGCTTGGCAACTTTGGGGAGGATGATATGGGCTTTAATAACTCCGATCTAGAGCAGAGATGTTAGAGCCTGAGGGACTGTTCTATGTCACCGAGACCCGTTGTTGTCTTTTGTCTCTGTAGCCCATTGAAAAGCTGGTGGCTCTTCTGAACACCCTTGACAGATGGATCGATGAAACTCCACCGGTGGATCAGCCTTCTCGTTTTGGGAACAAAGCCTTCAGGACCTGGTACGCCAAACTAGACCAGGTGAGCATGTTTTTCACGTGTAGTGTTACGTGCAGTTCCTACAGACAGGCAGCGTGCCCAGCAGAGGTAGGAGAACTGTTCTGTCATTGAGTGGCAGCCAGGCAGCCTACAGAGGAGTTGCTCAGATAAGGTGTGAAGGATCCACCTCTTGATATGCCTCACTTACCCCCGATCTGGTGCTGTTTTCTGTTTTTAGGAGAGCATATGGTCCAAGTAAATGCACTTGGCTGGGTCTCCAAGTCCTGTCTGAGCCATGAGGGCCCTCCAAGCCCAAGGAACTGCTTTGCTCTGTGTCTGCTAGCTGACACACAAAATCAAAGGAGGGTTGTGAAACTGCTCAACTTTCTTCAGCTCGGAGCACTTGCCCTGCACCGAGCTCAGGAGGTGACACAGGCACAGTCCGAGCGACAGTGAGCTTGCGGGTGGTCTGCTGCTCTATTAATGCTTTTGTCCTGGAGGTGATTCAGTAACTGGATTGATGTACTGCGATGGTGAAGCTTTTTATTTCCTGCAGCATGTGTGTGGCCTGGATAAGTGTCAGGACAAGCTCTCTCAGAATATCTCCATCTCTGGAGATGGCTTCGTCAGCAGGAGAGTTTGCTCCTCTGTCATGCTGGCTCGGGCCGTTGCAGGAGTGCACCACTGCAGCTCCCACTCCGCAGCAGCATCTGAGCAGGGGGTGACTTGTTCCTGCACTCACTCCAGGGAGTCTTTTGTGCCTTTCAGGAAGCAGAAAAGTTGGTGGCAACAGTGATTCCCAAGCATTTGGCTGATGCTGTGCCAGAAGTGGCCGTGTACCTGAAGGAATCCGTGGGGAACTCCACCCGCATTGACTATGGCACAGGTAGACTCGGGCATGCCTGCTGGGTGGGACTGGACTCCTTTGGGTGATGACCCTTTGGAGTCTGGTGCTGCATTTATTGAAATACGTTATTGCCACTATATTTAGTGCCAGGTTGAAATGAACACCTTCCTTCTAGGGGCTCCTCGCCCCGATATCCAGTGTGGGCTGTAACTGAGGGAGCTGGGAGCAGGGCTGTGCTAGAGCTGTGACACCCTTTGCACATCTCATCGGAGGAAATGTGAACCAAGCTGTGCAAACTCTTCTGAGACAAGCTGCAGGAGCCGCTTTACCACCTGCAGCAGTCCTGCACGTGCTGATCTGCAATAGGCAGTTTGGAGGAGTAAAACAGAATTGCTTGACTTGGAACTAGAGTGGGAATCAAGTTTGTGGTCAGTGGGAGGTGTCTTGGGGTCTGGTGCTCCCTAGAAGTGACATCACTGCTTACAGAGGGGCTTAGAAATCTGAAGGTAGGAGCATTTTGCACCTAAGCGGATACTGAATTGCAGGTTGATGTAACCAAAGTGCCTACAGTTAGACCTAAATCCAGAATTGTGTGCGTGGTCTGCTCCTCTGTCTGGAGGACAGATGCATCCTCACCAAAAGGCAGGAGAGCAGGATGCTGTGGGTGCAAGGAAACACGACGACTGTCGAACCTGGGCGGAGAGAGGAAGAGGTGGACGTGGATTAAAGGATGAAGAGCTGGAGGCTGTGCACTGCTTGCCAGGAAAGCTGCGGCTCGCTGGCACCAGGGGGAGATGTTGTCTTTGGAAAGGGACCTGCTGGCTGGGGTTTTGTCAGCTGGGGAGGAAAATTCAGCCTTTCCTCCCCTCCTTTGTGTCCCAGGACAGAGGTCCGTGTCCTGACTCACAGTGGCTGCACTGTAGGTACACTGTTCTTACACTGGGAGCTGCACTTCTTCATAATGTGGAGCTGCTGATCTTGTACTCTCCCTTCTTCTGTGGCTACTTCCACCAAAAGATACTTCTGGGTTTGCTGGTTGTTTCTTTTCCTTGCTGTTAGCCGAAGGACCAAGCTACTTTCTGGGACGAACTGTTCCTAACAGTGTCATGGGATCTGTGTCCTTCTGACAGGGAGATATTTTTGATGTAGGAGGAAATCTGTTTACTTGCAGCTGTGAGGTTCTTTCCTATCCCCTGAGCGGATGATTCTGCGGTGCTCTGCTTCCCCTGCTCTGCCAGGCACCGGGGAAAGGCCCTGCCGTGCTCCCAGCATGCCCGCTGTTGGAACTGCTTTTCCTCAAGAACTTATTCTTTTCTCAAAGTTAATAATCTTCTTATAAATGTCTAGAAAGTGTACTTTGGGTGGGTGCTGCTTGGGGTTGAAGTACTGTCAGGTCATGGTATTAGTAGGGACGGTAGGGTTGGGGCTTTTCAGATGGGACTGTAGCTGCTGTGATTTCTGAAGAGCCCTTGTGGTGCCTGCAGAAAGGTTTTCTTGGGGACCAGAGACACCCGTGTCACGTGTCTTCATGTCTTTTAACTCCAGGGCATGAAGCTGCATTTGCAGCCTTTCTCTGCTGCCTCTGCAAAATCGGTGTGCTCAGAGTGGATGACCAGATGGCCATTGTCTTCAAAGTATTTAACAGGTGAGGAAATGGAAGGAGAAGGGCTGGAAGCCTTGGGCGGGTCCCTGACAGTGTTCCCTTCCAGCTGTCTGAGATGTGTGAGATGTTCCTGCCTGTTCTGTATGCCAGACTCCTGATTGTGCTCCCTTCCTTCCTCTCGTCCACGCTCATTTGGGGGTAAGAAATTGTAAGAGGAGCCTCCTCCTGGGGTGTGAGCTGGGCAAATCAAGGGCCTTCTGCAAACACGTATTCGTAATTAGAGAGTGTGAGTGCTGAAGGGGTTGCTGGCCTAAGGAAAACAGTCGGAGTGGGAAAACTGAAGACAAATTTAGACAAAGTTAGGATTAACGGATAGTACGGTGACCCATTAGAACTACTCCCTAAGGAGGTGATAGCACCCTGTTTTTTAGAGGATGAGTGTCTTTCTGGAAAGTTACTTCAGTTGAGCACAAGTTACTGAGCTCACTGGGTGAAGCTCTGAGCTTTGTGATAGACAGGAATGTCTGATCAGAGGATTTAACATCTCTACTGCTGCTCTAGGTGTGTTTCCAGCCCAGGAGGTCAAGTTGGTAGTGATGAAACTGGTGGAATGGGTGTTTGGAGTCCAGAGATCTAATCCCACCTGTATCACTGTTTGGTGGCATGGAAAAAATTCCCTTCAGTAGTACTTCCAGCTTTAATTTCCCACCTGAAACAGCGATTGCCGTAACATGGAAAGCTTTCTGAGCATTTTTGAATGTTGTCGGAGGAGAGCGAAGTGTCGGTGTTTTCACATAACAATGGGTGTGGGGGAAGATCCGCACCAACCTAAGACACTGCAGATAAAATAAACCTCTGCCACTTATTAGTCAATATGGTGTAAAAAAAACAACGAACCAACTACCCAGTTTAAAAAGGTGCTGGTATTTGCTGCTGTACGTACCATCAAGCTGCTTTCAGTGACAAAGGAGCTGAATATATATTCTATGTACTGTGCTGTATGTGAGGGTCCTACCTGCAAGTGATGAGGTTGTGTCCTCCTCCAGACTGGTTGTTCTTGTCCTCCTGTAAGCCAGTGAAGACAGAAGAAGACCTCGTCCTGACCCTTCCTTCTCTCTTTGGTCTCAGGTACCTAGAAGTGATGCGAAAGCTTCAGAAGACCTACAGGATGGAACCTGCTGGCAGCCAGGGCGTGTGGGGCTTGGATGACTTCCAATTTCTACCTTTCATATGGGGCAGTTCCCAGCTGATAGGTACTAATAAAAATCCTCTCGTGTTCCAGCCTGCCCCCTGCCCCATCTGTCGAGGTTGTAAAGATGATAGGGCTTGGGTTGACTTTTAAATTCAAATATGTCAAATCTGTGCATGATACAGCAGAGGAGTTTGCTTGGGGCTCGATTTTTTATTTTTTTTTCCCCTCAGCTTTACAAATAAACCTAGTTGCTTAGGTTGGGAGATGGAATGCTTCCTTGTATAGTATGTCTGTCATTATTGCAATGACTACAAGCTTCTTGAAAGAAGAGTCTTGTTTTTGGTGCTAGAAAACACATTTTTTGCCTTGGGGGGTTTACCAGGTGCTCTCACTGCTGAAGCACTGGAGTGGGAGATGAGATGGAACGGAGCAGCTCTGTGCTGACTTCTGAAGAGCTCCAAGGGGAGGAATGTGTTTCTTTTGGAAGAGGGACAGAACCAGACCTGATTGAACTTGGTCTCAGAAGTGGGGTGCCATACAGGTTACTTCCTATTGTCTTACTCTTTTTAGACCATCCAAATCTGGAGCCTCGACACTTTGTTGAAGAGAATGTGGTAAATGAAAACCATAAGGACTTCATGTTCCTGGAGTGCATCCTCTTCATTACAGAGGTAAGGCCTGGAAGGTTTGCCCTGTGGAGAAGTTCTCTTGACATTAGATACCTGGCTCTGGCTGTGGTTTTCTCTTCCTCCTTTGCTTGTTTGTTTGCTCTCATGGAACTGTGCAAATGAACCGTTGTTGCATGTCTGAAGTGCTCTCCTTGAATGAGTTGAGACAGGGCTATCAAGAGGAAAGTATAATTAAGCTAGATGGGCTGTGGATGGCAGTTGAAGGGAGCTGTAACAAGAGCAAACAAATAACCTTGGATCATTACTTGGGCCAGTCAGCGGGAACTTGGATGGAGAAGACCGGAGCCTGCAAGTGCATTAGAAAGATGAAGCAGGAGCTGCAAAACGACTGGGCTTGCCGAGATAACCTCCCTGCCCTCCGGCCGCCGGGTGCTGCCTGGCAGGCCCGGGGCCTCCTTTGCTTAGGGCAGACTCCCAAGCCTCCATGCAGCGTGGTCTCCTCCAGATTCTACCAGAAAAGGCGTCCATTAAATACGTCTTATTTGCAGACTATCCAGAGCAGAGAAGGTGCTGAGATGCACCCAGCTGGCAAGTCAGGACCGTGTTTGTGCTCCAGCACTGTAGGGCCGTTGGGTGAGGGACTGATGATGTTCAGCTCCTTGCCAACTGGTCAGTGGTGTTTCTCAATGGGGGAGCTCGTGGCTTTCTGCTCTTAGCTGCAGTGGGAGATCTGGCCGTGGTTTTACCGTGCCCCTTCCTACGCAGTCTGGGCAGGGAGAGCAAGAACCACACGCTCCGTTGTGGTGAGGGATTTCTTGTCTCTGGCAAGAGAGAGTCGATGGGATTAATTTTGAAGGACAGAACGCGGTGCTCCCCCTTTGTTCTGTTCTCTTTCCCCCTGCTCCTCGCCTCTCTAATTTAGTGATTAGATGAGAAGGGAGGCTACAGAATATCAACTTATGCTTTCATGTAGGAAATTTTCATGGGAGCTTTTGGTGCAAACCCCAGGAGGTGCTGTGCCAAGTCCCGCTGAAGC
>NW_009702292.1:13610-14973 GCF_000703405.1 Apaloderma vittatum
TGGTACATAGCCTCTCGCAGGGTTTAACCCTTAATGCAGAGACAAATCATGCCACGAGTAGTAAAGAGGTGCTGGAGAAGAGATCAAGATGAGGATTGGAACGCAGGAGCCAAGACGCTCTTGAGATTTATTTTAATCGGAGTCTCTGTAATATCTAGACAGTGTAGTAACCCTGGCCTGTGTGTAGAAAGTCCTGCAGTGCACAGGTGACAGGTAAAGTTTAAATACACAGCACCGTACTGCTTCTTCAGGTCACTCTGCTTTTACCTGCAGAAAGTTACCTTCATAGTAAGCTCTTCAAATAGCGATTCCACCTCTTTTTCTGCACATTTGTTGAGAATCATGCAATTGGGTGTTCTGCCGAGTTCCTCAGTGCCACCTGGTGGCAAGGAGCCCTCCTCTTGGGCCTCCCTGGCGTGAGCTGCTAAGGGATGGCAGCAGCCTGGATTATCAGATGCATGGTGTTTCCAGTCTGTCTTCATGCTTTTTGTAAAGATTTTGCTTTTAAAATTTGTTTTTTCTTTCCCAAATGCCTGGGAAGGCTGTTACTGCCACTAAAGGGGGCTCAGACAGCCTCGAGTACCCTCCAAAGGCTTTCTCTACAAAAGCAACAACAAAACAAAATAGGAAAAAAAGATAGAAGGGATTAAAGACTTTAGTAAATGGACGATATTACTTTTTTCTGAGCTTGTCAGCTGGAAACAGCTCTCCTTCCAAGGTGTTAAACATGTAACAAACGCCACAGCAGTTCCCATAGTGGGTCTGGTATGTCTTACCGACACGAGAGCAGGTTTTGTTTCAGCAAGCTACAACCAAGGCAGGTTGTTTTCTTTCAACCGAGAGAATAGTCTCTTGAGCTGATATTTTTCGTAGCCCCTGGATGATGTTTCAGGGATACAAGTATATGCTGTCGTGGCGTTTGCCACGCGTATATTTAAACCTTAGGCACTTAAAGAAGTGGCCAGATGATGTCCAGGCTGAATCCACCGAGGCATCCTGACAGCAGCACCACCCCGCCCGGCACGCAGCGAGCCTTGCGTAAGCTGGCTTGCTGTTGGGAAATCCAAGGGGTGGTTTTGGACCGTGGTTCTTGAATGGGGTGAGGTTTACGGAGACGACTGGGACTTGAGTTATCGCCCTGCTACTGCCCTGCCCGCTGTGAGGTCTGTGTGCTCCCCGTAGGTGCGAGGATGAGGAGGGTTTGGGAGCATCTCTTCGGAGCCTGTCACACTAGGGGCTGTGGAGGGCAGCGATGGCAGGGCTGAGGGTGTTTGTGCAGAAGAGGGGTGCCAGCTACACCCTGGCTGTTGCAGTGGATCGTTGCGATCACCCAGATGCTCCTCTGAGGGCCCAGGGCAGGCAG
>NW_009702292.1:15088-15539 GCF_000703405.1 Apaloderma vittatum
TGGGAAGGGAGGGCTCGGGTTTCTGCTGGAAGGGAAGGAGCTGACAGGAAAGCACGGCCTCAGCCGTCCCCCTCCCCCCGGCACTGACAGAGGAACCATTTACAAAAGGCCGATTCTCTTGGGAACCGAGAGGCAGGAACGCCGCGTCTGTGAGTAATTTCCTGCTCAATATGGCTGCTCTGACTCACTCCGTTCCCCTGGGGTCACTGCGGGACTGCAGCGAGCTCACCGCCTCTCGCTCCCCCTCCCCGGCTCTCCCTCTTCACCCTTTGTGGCTGGAAGAAGATGATTTTTTTAATATATTTTTTTTTTGTTCCCCCCTCACCCCCCTTATTTTTTTGCTCTCTGATTTGAAACCATAGCCAAGCTGTCCCCCGCAGGGCGCGTGAGGAGGGCCACAATTCTGCCGTGCCGGGCGCGAGCGTGGGGCTGGCTGGCTCTGCTCACCGAC
>NW_009702293.1:0-245 GCF_000703405.1 Apaloderma vittatum
TGGTGTCTGCACCCAGAGATTTGAGGGTCGTCACCCAGAGCCTTGAGGTCTGCACCCAGAGCTTGGGGGTTTTGCACAAGCCCAGGGAGCAAAGCAAGAGAAGCCGCAGAGCAGAGGTGCTGGCGAGGCCAAGCAGAGGGAGGAGGGGGGGTTTGGTTTTGGGTTTTTTTTTTTATGGGGGGGAGAAAGAGCAGAAGCAGGTGTCCCCGTCCCAGCAGCGCCAGCGCCCCATGGAGCGGGAGAGT
>NW_009702294.1:0-9146 GCF_000703405.1 Apaloderma vittatum
TAATTAATAAAGCTATAATATATATATATTACATAAAATGTTTAAGGCCAGGTCAGATGGGGCTTTGAGGACCATGGTCTAGTGGAAGGTGGCCCAGCCCATGGGGATCTAGGTGGTCTTTAAGGTCCCTTCCAACCCAAACCATTCCAGGATTCTATTTAATTAATTACTTCCTAATGGCTAAATCTTGAACAAATCAGGTCTGGGATTATGTTTCTGCGCGGTGCTTGCAGAGATTCCCCAAAACTGGTCATGGAGTTCCCTGCTGCACCTTGCCCTGGATGCGCAGGGGAGCTACCATTTCTTGTGAGGTTAGTTGGCATTTGTGTGTTGTTTTAATTAGCCTTTAGACAGGTTTACTGTGACTGTGGCAGCACGGCAAAAGGCTGGCCTAGCACTCTTGCACTTCTTTAAAATCATTACGTTGATAGGAGGGATGTCCCCCAGCAGCACGCCGTAGAGTTCAATGTAGCGTCTCTGTTGCACCGGAGATCAGCATAAAAAAACACAACACAGTGAATCAACATCTACAGTGTCTTGTAAACACTCAGTTAAATCAAAGCCCACCTGAACAGAGCATCTGTACCTATCTGCATGCCTGATTGCCTTCTTAGGCAAAAGTCTAAGGAGGTAGATCATCTTTGCACCATCTCCAGCTTCAAAGGCTTTGACCTGGTGGCAGAAGCCTCGTCCTCCCCTAGCGCCCCGCATCCCCAGCAAGAGATGCACCAGAGCATCTTGGAGCAGAGAACCAAGATGTTTGTGGCAGAGGTGTTGGGACCTTGTGTCTAAGATGTGATGATATTGCCTCTAAAATTTAACAACAACCCCACCCCAACCTTTGTGCCCCTGTGCTGCTGCATGTCCTTGGTGTCACTTCCCAGTGCAGCAAGTGATGGATGCTCAGAAAGTGGGATCCCCCCTCCAGGGCTTGGAAAACAGCTCCTGTGGTGTGGACAGGTGCTTTCTGAAGGAACCTCCATGCAACACTGGCCTTCTTCCACAGCAAGTATGTATCTTTCGTTTTATGGTTTAAAAGTACTTAAAATTTTCCTGCTTCTGGGGAAGGTTGTTCACAGTGCAAAAGAATGATGCTGGTAATTACAATAAATCCAGCTAGGATACGGTGGACAAGAGCTTTAAAAACTTCAGAAACATCAATTAAAGCCCAAGTTCTGCGCAATAAGCATCAAAAATTGATAAAAACTCAAATTTAGGTTTTTAGATTTAGTGTTTAAATCAATCAACTGCAAACAAGATTTAATTAAAGAATATTATTTCAAAGTGTAATTACCTACTGGGATTAGAATGAACCTCTATTGCCCATAATGTTCTCCTACTGTGATCCCACACTGAAAAATGTTGAGTTTTAGATTAATATGCATCTTGTAAGTACAAGTCCTAATCTCAATCTTAAAGGACATTTAAAACACACTTGGAACCTTCTATGCAATCAAGCACAGTGTGACTACAATGTCCACCATGCTAAATTTGTGATTACATTTTTTATGTGCATGATTTAAATCGCTTTAGCAGCCGTCCAGGGAGCATTTTACCCTGCATATTAATTACACAAAGGCTTTGTCATGTGAGGGTCTCAGTGGTCATGGTCTGTAATCCAGCTCATTTGAACTGTGAGTACAGTTTTTGAGCATGCTGTGCCCATCAAGCTTGGCTTTAAAGCTAGAATATGCTGAGATGGTTAACAGGTATGGTTCCTGCTTAAGGAATGAATGCCATTTATTCAGTGACATCTGCAAACTAATTGCCTAAAAATCGGAAACTGAAAAAGCACGCTCACAAAGCAAATGCACGGTAAAATAGGGGCTGGGGCTCCAGCACCCTGTCATCTCCAAAAAATAAAATCCCAGTTAAAAATAAGAGAAACCAACCACAATTCTTACTCGGAGGAATACTCACGTTATTTTTTCACTTCAAACCACTGACAGTTAAAACCATTTAGTATTTAATATTTTTCAACTACTTGTTTTCTTCCTTTTCAGCTACACACCCTTTCCTTTAAAAATAAATCATCCTAGTCTATTTTATTTTTTTTTAATTTGTCTGTCTCTTTTGGGTCATAAACTCTTTGTTTGCAAGGAATTTACTGTTGTGTGCAGTGCAGCCAATCCATCAAGTGTAACTATAATAAAGCTGTAGTAAACATTTTGATACATGTACTTTTCTCTGCAGGTATCCATTTTTATTTATTTTTCTTTTAGAATCTGCTTTAGTCATTTTAAAATCTGTCGTTACAGTACCCATGAAAAAAAATATGTCTTATGGTTAAATTTGGGAATACAAATTTAAATTTTGTGAAAGCAAATTTAAATTTGGGAATACAAGAGATCCCAGAACGCCCAGTTCTAGTGCTGGAGCCCGTCTGCAGGTGCAGTCGCACAGACCTACTCTGATCAGCAGGCGTCTTGTGTCAACAAAGAGAGCAGGATTTGCTTTTCCAGTTTAGTCATAGACTAGATTCGGCAATCCTTAATTATTTCTCACTTAGGAAACATTTAATTGAAGCCATAAGTAGGCCATATTTTTATTATTCTAATGAGATTCGTGGGACTAATCACATTGCAGCAGAGGCAGTCTTGGAAACTCCGCTCCCTTTCCCTTCACGTGAGAACGACGGGAGAGGAACAATGCTTGAAACCGGTGCTCAACCTTTAGAAAAAGTGGCGTTCGGGCAAATTAACACCAGTTTTGGGGGGACTCAGTCACTGGCAGCCAGCTGCAAGGAGCAGCTCTCATATTGCTAAACACAGGGTCGACAGAACAAAAAAAGGTCACCGCAGTGGATCCTACAGGATGCTGTAGGATTATCCATGGAAAATATTCCGTAGGGCACCCGTAGGACTTATTTTTATTAATTTTCTAAAAATGCCAGTAAGAAGAAAAACCGTGGAGGCTAATTTGGCAGACGTATTGGTGTTGTTCTAATGCCTGCCCGTGGTGGTTCATATTCTGTTGGTCTTAACCTGTACTGAAGAAACCCCTCCCAAACCCTTCTCTAAATAATCTGGAGAAGGATTTCTTGTAGTTCTGCCACGTGAAGCCTGGTGAGGAGTGTGCAGGGCTGCTGTAGAAGGGTGGCTGGTGGGAGCGTGATGCCTCTGACTGATTTCTCCAGTCACTGGACCAAGCTTAAAAGAGAAACCAAGTAATCTCAGTTGGATCGTTCTATTGGAAACCCTTCTTCCATTTTTGCAAGAGTTTAAAGAGTAAACTAGTGAGCAAATTGGAAAGGAAAAAACTATTTCAAGATAAAACACCTGCATTCTGTAACTTTGGAATACCCATACCAGGGAATCATATATACATACATACATATATATATGTGTGTATATATATATATGCATACCCCCTACCAGGTGTTCTGAGCTGCTGGGTCTGGTGGGAGGTGCCCCTGTCCATGGCAGGGGGTTGGAATGAGGTGGTCTTTAAGGTCCCTTCCAACCCAAACCATTTTATGGTTCTCTAGAAAATATTTGGATTTTTTTTCCACAGTAGTTGTTCTTCAGATTTAGCCAAATCCATGAACTAGTCATTTTCCTGTGGTTTTTTTTCTTTTTTTTTAGTTTTCTTGTTGTTGTTGTTGTTTGCTTGGGGGTTTTTGGTTTATTTCTTTTTACAGCCAGTGCAGTGTAGAGCAGGGGGCTGCACGTGGGCTGGCTCTGCCCAAAGCTCGGCTCAGCCGGGGCAGCTCCTCAGGCACCCAACACAATCTTCTTTTTCTTGAAATTTCTGATAAAAGACCCACACCAAATTCTGAAGTGAAAATGCCATTTCAGAGTGCAGGCTGCGCCTCTAATGTGTTTTCTAGTGCCTTCTAATAGCAAAGCACGTCGATGAAACCCATCCTTTCGAGTTGGGAAGCTGTTTTTCTTGAAAACCCACCCCAAATCTGTGGCCTTTTACATTAAATTTTAATCAGTCTTGAATTTTGAAATCTCAGCATAAAGCTGTTGATATCGGTCTCCTTTGATAAATTATAAAGGTAAACTTTAATGAACAGTGAATAGAATCACCTTTGCTACTTGGGGGTAATAGAATAAAAAAGCAAACAAACACATTTTTCTTACTGCCACATGCCTCTCCTTAATAATAAGTTTTGTGTCTTCTGCAGAAATAGATGCTGTATAAAGTCTCATTAAATTAGCTGACTGATGGAATAAATACACAGCCCATGGCTCTCCAGTCCACAGTAAACTAAGCAAGGGTCTTGATATCTCAGAGTTCTGCTTATTTACACATGCCTCGGACTCTTCTCACAGATATGTAAATTATTCTGGTTAAAACTAAATGCTAAAGTCTACACCATTAGTCTTCCACTTCATGATCTCCACATGGGGCTGTTAGAGGGATAATGTACCATACAATACACGGTTTACTTTTAATTAATAGAAAAAAAATGTGAAATGAATATTAAATGTAGCTTAATGTGAAAGAAACCTCAAAGCAGTATGGTTGTTATTTTTTTTTTTTTAAATATTCAGCTCTGCTTCAGCATTAGAAAATAAGAAACGTAGCAGCAGCCTGGAATCATCATTAAAGGATGGGAAAAGAAGGAGAAGCAGATAAAGGCACTGGCCAAAGGAGGTCAGTCCCAGCCTTGGAGGGGGGTCTGCATCTGGGGGGGCACAGGGGGCTCTCCTCAGAGCCCCCCAAATTCCAGCAGAGGTTGTGCTCACAGCTCCCCAGGGAACCCTACCCCTCCACGTAACACGTGAATTGCAGAATCCAGTATTAAATCTTCATATAAAACCCCCTCATCAAACAGAAGCATTTAATTAAAACACAAGATCTGTTTGTCTGCATTATAATTCAACGTGTCAAAATTAATGCCCCTGTTTTTAATAAATAGAATTACCGAGTCGCAAACAGTTTATCACGCCGTTCCCAACAACGGAATGGAATTTTAATTATGGACCATTATTTATCGCAACGGAACGAACGCATTCCACAGTATTTGCCAACAGCACAAGTTGGGATTTAAGAAGAAAAGCTCCACGAAGGGATGATTTTTCTCAGGTGGCCTCCCCTTTTTCTCACCTAGGGCCAGGTACAAGTCTTGGAATGGGACAAAGCCCGCGAGCAGCCCTGCCGAGGCTTCAGGAGATAACAAGACACTCACTGATTTCTAAGATTAAAGGGTTAGAACCAAAGCCTGAAATTAGTAACTTTTCATCCCTTTCACCAAGGCAAGCCAATGTTTGCAATAAAATAAAGACCCCGCGTTTTAAAGCCTCTTCAGCAGGCGGAGTGCGAAACTAAATGCTGCTTGCTCATTTCTAAATTATTCATACATTCTTAATTGTGATGTTATCCTTATAAATGATAGTAATGGTACCATTTAAAGCCTAAAAACCGGCAAGCACCTGCCAGTGAAATGGGTTCATTTAATGCACGGCAGCTGAATCTTTAATAGAGGGGATAAATGAGAAGGCTCTGCCGGCAAAAAAAAAATAAAAAAAGCAAGGAGACACTTGGTTTGTACAACGAGGCATTAAGTAACCTGAGCCAATTGCTGGATGGGAAGGGAAATCCAGTGCCTGGATGGATTAACTGTCCTGGACTCCAGCTGCAAAAGGGGCATAAAATACCAAAGAACTCCTATAGCATGGTATTTCTTTTGGGAAAGAAGCAGAATTGTAGAAGTGTGGCTCCTAAAGAAGTAGTAGGACCTGGAGATGGTGCCAAGTCCTGTCTCCTGGAGGCACCTGGAGTTATCCTGGGCTGACCTGGACAATGCAGAGAGGGGACAAGGTGTGTTTAAAGAAGCGTAGCATCCCTTCTTTCTGATTGAAATAACAAAATTGTTCCCAAACTCTCACTCTTCAGGGATTGGCTGTCGAAAACGAAAAAATTAAGACCAGAATTTCAAATGCTTATTTGAATTATTTAAAGTGTGCGAAATCACAGTGCTTCAAAAACTTTAAAGAGGTGCAGGACTGGAATTTTATTTTTTTTTTAAATCCGCCAATCAACAACTGAGCGTTAAGCTTTTGTGCACAAAGCTGTATTTGTTTCTTTGTGATTCCTGAAGTGGGTCACAGTTTGGGAGGCTTTTAAGGGCTTTTTACATCCTCTTATTTTAACAGAGACTCTTTCCTACCAGGCTTGTTTGCAGGCAAGCCAGTTCCATTACTCCTGCAGACACCTCCTGGTGCTTCAGCTGACCCCCACCCCAGGTGACCATGTAGGTCTGCAGGTGCCGGTGATGGCAACCACCTTCCTCCTCCTCCTCCTCTTGATGGGGCACCTGAGTGCGAGCAGAAAGAGGAGGGTCCTGGGTGATTTCCTTCATTAGATGGTGGGGGGACTGGAGCAAAGTAACTTTCAGGAATGCAGAGTGCTCCAGCAGAGTCCTGGGGACAAGAAAGTGAAGTTTTGGTGAGTGGGGAGAGGGAAAAAAAAAAAAAAAGAAAAAAAAAGAGTGGTTATTTTGCTATGGCACGCTTATAAATTATTTGTTGTTTCTTTAAAAGCAACGACTGAGAAACGTATTTAACATATAATTTCTGTGTGGAGATGGGGTTCTGAGGCTGCTGGAAGCTTGTGTTTGCTCTGCTCTGGTGGAAAGTAAGTTAGTGTCGGCTTTGTTTCTGGCTGGTTTCAATTTCTGTTTCTGCCTCTGCTGCTTGGTTTTTAAGAGTTGCTGCTGTTTGCTCAAACGTTAAGCTGAGGATAAGGGCAGGGAGCTCTGGAGCTATTTTGGTAGAGCCTTAGGTTCTCTGAAACTCTTCTAGTGGCAAAGTGAGCTTTAGAAAAACTTCTGTGTTTTGTTTTCTACAGTGTTAGGCACAAACTGAACTGATGCTTTCTTTCCATGCACCATTTTTTGGATGCTTGTTATAGCTATGCTTTGTTGGATGCTCCTTTGGAATCTCTCAGGTTGTCTCTTAGGGCGAAGTCCCCAAGTCTGGTGGCGGCTGGGACTTTGTGTGTCTGTTGCGTGCTGCTGAAGTTAAGAAAAAGGTCAGGCTCTCCGGGGAAATGCCTTTTTGTCTACAAGATTTTGCTCTAAAACTCAGTAAGGATGGTTGTTTATCAGACCAGAATAAAATATCTGCTTGTAGAACAAGTTGCTGCTCTGCTCCGTGTTTATCTTTTTCCATGTGGGCCAGGCTGCAGGGAGAAACGTAATTACATTCTGTATTTTTGGTAAAAAAATCTAGAAGGATCTTGTCCTCAGGTTTGGTGTTTGGAACTTTGCGTACACTATAAGCCTAATAACTCTGGGAGCTTGCTGTCTGGTTTTTACCTTTAAGATGTAGCATGGCCCATGCAGTCTATAGGGAGGGGGCCAGAAAAAAAAAAAAGATAGTTTCTTTTTGGTGTGTGTATTAATAGACAGGGTTTACAGCTGGTGTTGGGGCTAGCCTGTGTTGCAATCGCTCGTCGGTAGTCAGACCCAGAGCTATAAACTGAATATAATGGAGGCATTCTTGTCTTTTACAGCAAACTGACAGGAAGGCATTACCAGCCCTTCTGGTGGCTGTGTTAGAGGAATACGCTTAGCCCAGGCTTATTACAGACATCACATTCAAGATCACTCAAGATCCCAAAAGCCAAAATAAATGTATTTACAGATGAGTATGTCCCAGTGCTGTAGCAAATGCAAGAAATTCCCGGCGGGCTTCCTTTTCCATACTCGCTTCCAAGTGTAAGCCACAGTACGGGTTATGCCTCAGGGCGCTGTTAGCAAGGGAGGGGGAAAGAAAAGTAGATTAATTTAGTTTAACCAGTCTTTTATACCTTTTCTTCGTACCCCGCTCTAGGTAGAGTTTTTTTTATTTTCTAAATAACAGGGCCCAAAGCTCTGGCTTGGGAGTCTCCTTGATGCTACAGAGTTAAACTTTTGCACAGAATAAAAGAATGCTTTCTGCTGGTTTCTTGAGTCACATTTTAATCTTGGCAGAAGGAAAAAAAACACAGTCCTAGCCAAGCAGGGAATGGTGGGTAAATATGAGAGGAAACCTGCACAAAAGCTGGTTTTTGGGAACAAATGTGAGCGGTATTAGCAGGACGAGTGGATGGAGGAAGCTCTTGTTCCTGGGGGCGACTAGAATCCCAAACGTCACAGTCTGAGAGGGCTCTGGGTGCTTCTCCCTGGAACCACGAAGGGATTCGGGGCCACCTCAGGGTCCTCCTTCCCTGCCGTTTTGTGGCATTAGCCAATCTTACGTAGGGTGGAGGCTGGTTGGCATAAGGCAATCTTAGATGGTTAGGTTCCCTTACCCTTTCAGCGAGGAAGAGACTTATTTAAATGTACCTTTAGCAAAATCCTAGCCCAATGGCTTTTATAGACAGCAGGGGCAGTCTTAATTCTGTAGATGTGAGCGTTATTTGCGAATAAATGCCCTTTGTAGTCTCTAAAAATTATTATTCAGGATGTCTTCCCATCTCGCAGATGAACTATGAACTAATGGTTCCTTTTTGCATAGTTCACTTGACAAAGAATTGGTAGATTTTCTGTGTAATTTGCTATTATCCTAAAACTCTCAGCAAACCAAAATGCCAACCTGGGTTTTAAAATGTGATGTGTTTGAAAATGGAAATTTGACCACTCCAAATAGCAAAATCTTCATTTCCATTAGGATTTTTATGAACTGTCTGATTATAGATCAGGAAAAAAAACTCGTGCTGTTCTACAGCCTCATGCGATGCACTAGACAAAGTATTGAAAACAAAGGTAATTATTTGTACTGCGAATGGCGTGTTTCATTTAATGTTTTATCAGAAGATGTAGTCACATTGGAGGCTA
This sequence comes from Apaloderma vittatum, assembly GCF_000703405.1. NCBI lineage: Eukaryota > Metazoa > Chordata > Aves > Trogoniformes > Trogonidae > Apaloderma > Apaloderma vittatum. Next base: position 8,774 of record NW_009702294.1, read on the forward strand.
CTACATTTTCTGGGATTTATTTACTTTAAAAGGCTGTGAGGCTCTCCTAGACCCTGGACTCTTCTTTCCATGGAGAGCAAGTGGGAGCTCCCCAGAGCAGAAAGGCCAGGCATCGTTAGCACTGGTATGCATTTGCACCTCCCTGGCATGCCGGAAAACATGAGGATATTGGGGATGTCCTCCCTGGCAGAGGCTGTGGGTGCTGCCATGCTCTTATTTCAGGGGTGCTGCGTCATGGCTAGGCTCTCACGAGGGACCAGGGGAGGGTGGGCAGGGCAGCAGCCCCCAGGCCCTTCGCGAGAGCTGCCTGGTCCTTCCTGGGAAGCCTGAGATGGAACTCTAGAGAGAAGGATCCTTTCAGTAACAGTTGGGG
>NW_009702294.1:9177-9578 GCF_000703405.1 Apaloderma vittatum
GGGGGGGGGGGAGGGGTATTTGTTTTGGTTTTTGTGGGTTGTGTGTGTGTTTGTGGGTTTTTTCTTTTTTTTTTCCCCCAGCTATTCTGTGGATTTTTCTTCAGTATATTGGCTACAGGTGGAATACGTTGTTAGCATGTGAGCAATAAATCTCAGTCCTTTGCAGCCCGCTGTGTTTGCCGTTCAGGCTGCTCGTGTACATGGATGGAGAAGGTGCAAGGGTGTGGTTTTGGGTCTGACCAACTGCGCAGCTGGTGCCGTCTCTTCCCACCAGTAAATGTGTGTCCTGAGCGGGGCTGCTGGCAGGGTTTCATGCTAATATGCTCCATGTTTTCTCCCTTCTCCACACGCAGGGCTCGGCCGCCCCTGGGGCTCCCCAGCCGGCTGGATGTGTTATTGCC
>NW_009702294.1:9627-18856 GCF_000703405.1 Apaloderma vittatum
GTCTTGGCAAACGCATGACACAGCTGGAGGAGGTCTCCAGTGGCTCATTTGTGTCTCTCCTCTCCCCCGGGGCTGAGCCCGTCTTTGGTAATCTCGGCAGCAGGGCCAAGCCCCGAGGTTCCCGCGCTCGCTCAAATCCCGGCGGCTGATTTAGTATCCCCGAGCGCTTCCCCGACCGGGTTCCGACATCCCGAGCAGACTGCAGAATTATGATGCACGTCAAAACTGCCAATGGGCAGAGACAGGAGCAGCAGCAGCAGGAGGAAAAGAAAAAAAAAAAAACCCGCCAAAAAACCGGTTCCACACTGCTCTGAAAGCTCGCTCTGCATCCAAATGTTGTGCCAGATTGTGCTGCAATATGTGTGTCCATTTTTAAGGGGGTTGTTAATTTGTTGGAGGTGGGTTTTTTGTCCACTTTTTGGTCTTAGCACTGTTTTTCTTGTTTGGACTGGTCCCACAAAAGAAAGCCAACTTCAGATCGTAAATAAATTATATCCCATGTGGCATCATGTGGGCACTGGGGGTTTGGCAGAGAGGTTTGAGCTCGTGGTGAAATTCTGCAAGGAGAGGAGCCCAAGCAAAGTGAGGGGGACTCGACTCACTGCAAAAACAGCTGTGCAAACAAATTCTTCTAAAACAGCCATATAGATCTGATGCCACACTGTCATATTGTGACAAATCCATGTCTGGGAGCAGTCTTGTGTGTCTCATCACCCCTGCAAACTGTGCAGGGGCTGTTAAACAAATTGAGTGTGTAAATATATATATATATGTAGGAAGCTCAGAAAGTGAGGTCTGGGTTTTCAGTGTGGGTGCTTTTGTTGTGGGTTTGGTTTTTGACTTTTTTTTTTTCTATTAATTATTTGATTCTCTCAATAACCAGACAGATTACTAATTGTAGAGGAGGTTTCATCTCTTGTCAGCTCTGAGGATATGGTCTTTGGAACCACGTGGGATGGAGCACTCTGGACCAGGTTTAAGGGCAATGAAACTGAAGTGCTTGGGAATTTTAGGTATTTGAAGGAGGTGGGAACCAGCTGCGAAAGTCCTGACTTCTCCCCTTAATCTCGTCTCGGGCAGCCCTGCCAGAAGCTGGTGCTGGTGAACCCTTCTGGGCAGCTCTGCTCACTGGGCTTTGAACCCCTGGCTCCAACACAGTTTTGGAAAAGAGCAGAAGGATGCACAGACACGTTCACAAGTCACTTTGTTTTGCGCCTGCAAACTCTTCAATGTGTTGCTTTGTAAATTAAAGCATTGCCTGAGCATGAAGTGTTTGCTGTGATCCCAGCATTGCTCGCAAGAATTTCTTCAAGTAGGTGTTTTCTCTGACACTCTTCATCAGAGCATAGCTACCCTCGTAGTGTCTGTACTACCCGTCTCTCAGGACCCTTCAAAAACACCCCGAAGTGTCATCATCTAAACCCCTGATCAGTTTTACAAGCACACTGTATTATTTATAGGTGCAATAGTTTGCATGGGAAAAGGAGGTCTTAAGCCCAAAATTTATTCTGTCAAGTTTTTCTAGTAACTTGATAAAGAAACAAAACCTTAAAATATTTCTGCTTTGCATCCTGTGTTGGTTTTTTTTTTTGGTTCTTTAGTGGCTTATAAAATGAATCTCTGTTTAAGTGTGTGATAAGAAAGCTCGGTGCCTCAGCTCAATCTCAGAGACTAAAAGTGGTTCTGCTTTTTAGTGTAATTCTACAAATAAAAATCTATTTCTCTTTGCAATTATTCTCATGTCTTTTTGCTTTGTTGCCAGAGTAGTTGTATTTAAACATAATTCTAATGATTTAAAAATCTGAACATAGTGATGCTCTTCCTAAGCCAGGAGATACGTTGCAAAATATTAGAAGTTACAAGATAGAGGAAGAATCAGGTTTGCAATGTGTCAGTGATGCCAGGAAGAATTTTTCAAAGTGTGTGCAGAGACTCGTGTCTTGTTTCTGTTGACTTTCACAAATGTTGGCCAAGGACTACAGTGTCTTTTCTCCTTATACTGCTGGGATGCAAAATCTGTAATTTGGAAAGCTTATACTGTAACAAAATTCAGAAATGTGACAGGCATAGGCCTGGATCTACTCCAGCAAAGGCAAAAAAAAAAATCTAAAAAGACGATTACCATGAAAGATGAAAGTTTTATTCTTTGTTTGCATCTAGTGAGTATTTAGCATATTTTTGCTAGTCCTAAGAAGCAGTGCTGCCAGACAGAAAGTGCCAGATCTTACTCTTTCCATATTAGGATGATTTTTTTTTTTTTTAAATTTAAAAAAAAAAAAGGGATTTGGAGCAGCATTTTTTTTTCAAAATACACCTATTTCTCTGACCCATCTCCTGAGCTGCCGCTTGCTCTTTGCAGGTCAAGCCTTTCCTCTAGCCCCAGCACAGACAGTGACCCTTTTGTCTTCGCCAAGCAAAGCGTTGGCGTTCCTGTCCCAGGGCCGGCTGACGCCGCTGACAGTGACAATGACAATGTGCTGCTTGTGCCCACTCGGGGCGTGGGGGGCTGCCCGGACTCACCCTGACTCACAGCTCATCCCCAATTGCCCCGCGCCCCTCCCCACCCGTTCTTGGGCAAGGATGCTCTTCCAAACTCCCACCCCAAAGCTCTGCTCTTTTTTTTCCTCCTGACGGAATAAAATCAGGGAAATAGAACTGGAGGTGCACTTCTCTCCCACGGGGCAGGCTGTGCTGGTGGGGCTGGGTGCTGGCCAGGACCCCTCGCCTTTGGGTGCTGGCCATGGTGACCGTGGACTGAGCGGCATCCCCGTTCCACCACCCACTCGTGGGCGACGGCGCTCGCCGCCACACTGGAGCCATCCCCCCTTCCACCGAAGGGATTGCAAGATAGAAATCCCAAAGGTTAATCTATCCATTATTATAAATATTTATAAATGGGTTGGATAAATCATACTGTGTAATTATCTACCTAACTAGTCAAGCCATTAGGACATTAAATAGCACAAATCAGAACTCATTTGGTTCATCATGAGCCTGATATTGTTATGAAACAGCTGAGCAGTGCTATGAACCTTTAAGGGTTTTCAGGGCAGGGAGCGGGGCAGCAGCTTCATCTGCAGGGTGGGGTGGGCCTTTAAAAATGGCAAACCTGAGGTATTCTCTTAAAAATGAATGTCTGTGGCAGGAAGGTCCTTGAGCACTTAAAATGTTTTATCCACTCTAGGTCAGATGCTCACACACCATTGAAACCACGGCAAAACTGAAATAACGGCATCGAAACATCAAAATCCTCTGTTCTGCAGCATTTTAGTGGGGCTGCTCAGGCAAAGTATGCTCCAACTTTGCTTAATTTATGTTCTTTGTGGTTCTGTGTTGGTAATGGGAGGGACGGCATGGCTCCTTTGCCTCAGAGACTTTTCAGTTATGGAGAGGCTGGACTTGATGATCTCAGAGGTCTTTTCCAGCCTCAACAATTCTGTGATTTGTGACAACCAATTGCAGAGAAATTGTCTACAAGTGTCTTTTCCTCATGTACTTTCCAGGTAGGTAACTCGTAAACTTTTCTAGAACTCTCCAGTGATTTCTTTGGAGTTCCTAGCATGTGCGGATGTAATTTTTAGCCTGTAGCTGTTGTATTCCTGTCACTGGGACAAGTGAGCCCTTCTTCCTTGTGTCTTCTCCATCCAAAGGTGGGGGAGAGGGAGATGGTGTCACTTCATGCTTGTGCTGGTGTGTGTCCACATGGGCTCTTTGGGTGGCTCAAAGAGAGAACCACACTCCTCTCCACCTGCTTCCCACGTCCAGTTTGCAGCAGAGAGAGAAAGGTGCAACTGTCTCGTTGCATTTTTAAGTTTTCAAATAAATCCCAGGAAAAAAAAGAGGGGAATCATAGAATCCTAGACTGGCCTAGGCTGAAAGAGGCCTTAGAGATCATCTAGTCCAACCTCCCTGTCATGGACAGGGATGCCTTTCAACTAGATCAGGCTACTCAAGGCTCCGCCCAACTTGGCCTTGAACACCTCCAGGGAGGGGGCAGCCACAACATCTCTGGGCAATTTATTCCAAAGTCTTGCCACCCTCAGACTGAAGAATTTCTTCCTGAGATCTAATTTAAATCTATTCTTCTTCAATTTAAACCCATTTCCCCTTGTCCTATCAGTGAACGCTCTTGTAAAAAGTCCCTCCCCAGCCTTCCTGTGGGTTCCCTTCAGGTATTGGAAGGCAGCTATTAGGTCCCCCTGAACTCTTCTCTTTTCCAGACTGAACAACCCCAGCTCCTGCAGCCTGTCCTCGCAGCAGAGCTGCTTCAGCCCCTGGATCATCCTTGTGGCCTCCTCTGGACTCGTTCCAACAGATCCATGTCCCTCCTATGAAAAAAGAGGATTATTGGATTTGGCAGTATGCAAACCAGCACAGCTCATCCCTTGTGGGTATGGCTGTTGGGGGTGAAATAGAAGTTGGGTTGCTGTGGGTGCCAGCACTGGCAGTGCTGATGTGGCAGAGGAAAACCTTTGACAGGAATTGTATAGAAATGGTGTTGGAGTGGATGAGCAGGATTCCTCAGTAATACTTTATGACTAGAAATTTATCTTGTCTATTAAAAATAAAAAAGCCTCCATGGTATTCCCACTTGAAGTTGATTTTTTTGTAAACAAACAAACAAAATTTTGTCTTTCATACCAAGCCTAAACTCCACCAACTTCTGACTCATTTAAATGACAAGAGCCACTAAGTAATTAGTACTTGCTCTCAAGCCCCTGCATTCAGCGTGTTGCTGAAAGGATGCTTGGTGGATCCTGGGTTCTCCTGCCTTTTTTTCGTGCACAAAATCGGGGGATTTTCCCTCAGCCGAGGAGAGCTGTTCGGTGACCTGCTCTGGGCATCCCAGCCCCGATGGGCAGGTGCCCCCTCTTTATGATGCTTTCACCCCTTTGTGCACCACAAAACCCAGGGGTGATGATGCTCTCTGGTTGCAGAGCTCCCTAACCTCAGCTACCCGTGTCCTTTAAACTTCAGCTTTTCCCTCCGATTGCGGGAGAAGCGTTGAGATTGACAGCGGAGGCACCCAGCGCCTGTACGAGCAGCCTGGGGGTACCGGCAGCTGACATCCCCCAGGCAATGTGCAGCGAGACCGCTGTGATCTGAAGCAGCAGGAACTCTGGATGAGGAGCACCGAGCAGATTTGCTGAGGTTTTATTTGCCTTTTTTTTTCTTTTTTTTTTTTTGGTATACAAACTGGAGAGATTATTTTGCTATGACATTTAAATAACAATGATAAAAAGTAGGCTGTAACTCCTCAGGATTATGCTCTTCTCTTGGTGTCTGCATATGTAGCTCCCACCGGTATTGATGGGAATTTTGCAGATGTATCTGAGGAAGAAAAAAACCTTTAGCATTGCATAACCAACCTGCGTTTCTCCTGAGACTCTTGGATGCTGAGGCAGTTGGTTGAGATTGCTGCATTTAAGGAGTTATTTGTTTTTACCTGCATATCAGACTCCAACTTATTTTTATTTCAACAGTGTGTTACTCATCCTGCTTCTAGGAAAATACCGCACGTGTGTTCAAGTTAAATTATATTTCACACTGTGCCCAAATACATTTACTGAAATGAGATTCAAACAATTAAGTATGTCTTCTATGATTTTTCTCTCTATTAGTCCAGTAGCTTAATAATTATCTCAACTGCTTTAATATGACTTGCGCTGTGTTGTCAATTTATTTAGTTGGAATTAGTTTTCTATTTCTTTTTGTAAGTGTTGCCTGTTTACTTAACAATATTTGGCTTTGCCTAATGATATGTACAGAAGACAGGGCTAAGTGGAACATCAGCTGTTTACATCAGCTCCAACAATTAATGCATGTTAATTTTTAATTACAGTGATTGTACTAGAGGCAAGAATGTATGTTTTTTCGCAGAACAGATGTACTAGTCAGCTTTGCTGGTGAACATGCATATCGATTAGATGTTGATGCTGCCAGCGTTTCAGAGGGTGTCAGCTCCTAATGTACTTGCAGATGTATGGATCGCGGGCCCCAGAGAGACAGTTCCTCACAAGAGCCAACCACAAATACCATTTTCTGAGGAGGGCGACGTGACGGCAGTGCCCAGGGTGCTGTGGTGGGGAAGGCAGGGGCTGGAGCTGGTTGCCCGCAAAGTCTTAGTCCAACTTTGAGCTCCTCGACTGGTCAGTGGGTTTGTTCTCCAGGTAGACTGAAGGTGGTGCCAGTCCCAGCGGCTTTTGACCATGCTGTTGGCTCTTGGTGCATGCCAGAGAATCGTAGAACGTTTGAGTTTGGAAGGGAGCTCTAGAGATCCCCCAGTGCAACCCCTGCCAGAGCAGGGTCACCCAGGGCAGCCACACAGGAATGCATCCAGGTGGGTTTGAAAGTCTCCAGAGCAGGAGACTCCACACCCTCTCTGAGCAGCCTGGGCCAGGGCTCCGGCACCCGCACAGCCAACAAGTTTCTCCTCAGGTTGAGGTGGAACTTCCCATGTTCTAACTTAAACCCATTATTCATTGTTCTAGTGCTGGGCACCACTGAGAAGAGATTGTCCCCTTCCCCTTGACCCCCACCCTTCAGATATTTCTCTATGTTAATAAATCCCCTCTCAGCCGTCTCCTTTCAAGGCTGAACAGCCCCAGGTCTCTCAGTGTCTCTTCACAGCAGAGATGTTCAGTCCCTTGATCACTCTTGTAGCTCTGTGTCAGCAGTGATTGAGGAAAGCTGGTGCAGCCCAAGAGCTAGTGCTGGCTCTCATGGCCATGGTGGTGGTGGGGTCAGACCTCAGAGAGCTGCTGGGAGACTGGCCAAGCACCCAGTGAAGTGGCAGCAGCCCCGCCGCAGCATTCTCCAGCTGCAAACCCGGAGAGTTGGGGAGCAGAGCCTGGGAGGGACGTGCCCAGCAGCAGCAGACGTGTCTGCCCCTGGGTTGATCTCCCTCTCCCATAGCAAAGCCCAGTTCTGAACGTTGGAGTTGGGCCTTTTCGTTTAAAATTTGAGGATTATTGAGGTTTTTCTTAATATTGTAAATTTACTTTAAGCTGAGATATGGACCACGATCCTGTCTTCTATGGCATCTTTGCAGTCCTTTTGTGTCTAAAGAAACAGACTGTTTGTCACCTACAAAAAGCCAGTCTTAACTCCAGAGCTGCGAAGTGCTCCAGAGCAGCCAGTCAGCATTGAGATGAAGCTATTTCAGCGGTGAGTGGTGTAACCACAGTGGTGAATCCATTCCACCTAGAGAGCAGATTTCATCTTCGAGGACTACAACCTGCAATTGAAGTTGCAGAAAACTATAAATTCTTCATTACCTACCTGGGAATGTCTTGCAAAGAGCCAGTTGCTGTTATAACCCAAGATACAAGGGCTTAGAACCAAGGCAATTTTGTCTTTAGACCAAATCTTTTTTTTTTATTCTATTTTTTAAAAATTGCTTTTACCCTTGTATGTGTCCTTGCTATGCAAATATTTTCAGTGTGCTGGGGTGATGGGGACCCTGTTTAGGCTGTTAGCTTTATGCCTTCAGTAACACTAACAGGCAGTATTACTCTTTATCAGGTTTGAAGTTTTTGTCAGGTAGACGCTTATAAAAAAATAAATACAAAATTGTTGGAAGTTTTAAAGAGAAAACTGGTGTAATTTCAGGTAGCTGTAGATGAATAAGTAACTGTATTAAAACACGCCTCCCTTAATTGGTAACAAACTCATTTACGTCGTAAATATGAGAGTGGAGTTGCCAAACGGAAGGCAATAATGGTCCTGTTTCTCAACATACTCACCTTGATGTGCACTCTTGCATCTGTCAGATACCTAAGTAGTTATTAAAGAATTTAAGAATTACAAATATTGCAGGTAGCAGACTTCTCGTGCATAAACTACGATATTCATGGCACACCAGCAAAGCCACCTAATGAGTAGTAAAAATGAATCATAGTCCTCTTGCAAGATGTATTATGCGCAAGTATTATAATGGCTGGGAAGAGAACCTTGCTAGTTCTGCCATATCTCACTGGCCTCGCATATGAGCTACAGTGATAGCAGTTATTGGAAAAAGGGAGAAAACCAGAAATACATCGATGCAATATTTCCTCTTTTCTGTCACTGGAAATTACTTTAATGGTAGAGTCTTGGCCCTGTGGAGAATTCTGCCGTTTACTTGGACAGGGCTGAAATTTCCAGACTTCAGGACATTCGTAAATGTTTGAACGGTGCCTGAAATTAAATGGACAAAATAGGAAAATAAAGCCTTGAGTAGGTAGCTTCGTGATCTCAGTGCATGAAGGAGCTGAGAAATGCCAGGTACAGGTAATGGGGAGAACGTTACCAGGGGTGTGCTAATGCTATTCAACTAGTCAGAACTGTGTGGTTACAAATATACTCAAAACTAAGCCTTGTGCCGATAAACAACCTGGGAATGTGAGATATGATCTGGAATTGCTGGGTTTGAGTCGTTGACTATACAGTGGTTCCAGAATAGTACTGAGCTTGTATGTGGCAAACTTGAGAAACAGACCCTTGTTTTAATAAGTCCTTGGAGTATTTTCCTCTGGTAAATCAACTTAGTCTGCAGACAGAAGATGGAGGTGACGGTTTAAGCCAAGATTTCACCTCTAGCACGAAGTTTTGAACCTTGAGATTTGAGCACTTGGTGATCAAGTTCAAGCCAGTTAGCTCAGTTTGTTAGAGCGTGGTGCTGGTAACACCAAGGTCGCGGGTTCAATTCCCACTCGGTCCCCATGTGTTGCCTGATCTAGTTGAGAGGTGTGCCTGCCCGTGACAGGGAGGTTGGATTAAATGATCTCTAAGGTCCCTTCCGGCCTAGTCTATTCTATGAATTTCCACACACACTTTTGAAAAGAAGTAGGCAAATGAAATGTGTTGCAACCTGATGCGAAATTTTGTATTTGCCTGTAAGCGTGAAGTGAAATCCCCCTTGAACTCCTACTACCTGCCCCTGGTATGGTACGATGGTGGGCCCGTATGGCAGGTTCAAATATAGCTACAGGTGACCTGGATTCTGTCAGGTTGACACTACAGACCTGTCCCTCGGGAGGTGGGGTTCTCTCAGGCATAGGATTATCTGGCTTTGGGCTTCCTGTGGTCAGTGGGAGGGGTGGCTGACACTCAGGCAGGCTGTGCTACCATCCAGCGAGATCTGGACAGGCTGGAAAGCTGGGTGAGGGGGAACCTCACGAAATTCAGTAAGGACACGTGTAAAGTCCTGCATCTGGGAAGGAATAACACCATGCACCAGGACAGATTA
>NW_009702295.1:0-7955 GCF_000703405.1 Apaloderma vittatum
TCCTGCCGCATGCATCATCTGCCTCTTCACAGGCCCTGCTCAGGAGATGGGATGCAGTGTCTGTGCGGTCTTTCTCCTCCACATGTGCCAGGAGGGACTGCCAGGCATGTCCACGCTGGAGCTGCATGCTGCTGGCACAACCTAGATGTTCTATATCAAAACCATAACAGCCCTCAGGACCAAACTCCTCCAAGACAAGTTCCAGCAGGTCTTTTAGGCTCTTGCATATCACCCAGCCTCAAAGCAAGGTAAGGGCATTTGCTATGACCTCCTTGGACTGGGCAGGCACTGGGAGTCAAATTGCCCACCCCAAGCTCTCCATGGGAGCAGGGAGACAGGGGAGCTGCCTTTTCCAAGCAACATAAACCTGGGGCAGCCATCACAATCAGAAAGCCCAGAGCTTTGGAGTGACCTGCTCCAGCCTGCACAGGAACTGCTCCACTCTGCCATCAGGACATGAGGACTCTCAGTTTGATGCTGGCTCCAGGTCACTTCCTTCAGTCCTGCAGCAGCTACCACTTCACACCAGGCAGCGATGCAACCAAGGCAGTGAGCTGGTGGATGCACCTCCATCCCACCGCCCTTGTCCCACAAAGCCAGCCACAGCATACAAGTACCAGAGTTTATTGGCAAAATGCAGAAATCAAGGGGGGTAAAGAGGTCTGAGTGGGGAGGTGGCAGTGCCCAGGGATGCCCACACAATGGTGTCTAGCAGTGAGCAGGGTGGTGGGACAGGGTGGAGGTCCTCACGGTCATCAGGGCCCCACACAGGTGTAGGTGATATTTCCCCATCGGAATGCAGGGGATGACGACCGGAGCCACTGCAGGGTGGCTGCACTCTGCTCGCAGACCCAGCCAAGGGCTTCCCCACACAGACCACCTGACAGCCCCGAGGCTGACACCCTGCCACAGGCCACAAAGCTGCTGGTGGAGCGCTGGACTGGGAAGAGCCTGCAGGGATAGAGTAAGATGAGATGGAAGGGGCAGGAAGGACTGGGGTCAATCCCATCAGCAGCTTCTCCAGGCAGGGTCCAAAGGCTGCAGAGAGATGCTGTGGGGGCAAAGCTTGCCCTCCCCATGGAGCACCATCACCTGCCACCCTCCTCCCAATTGGGACACTGTGTCCTAGCAGAATTAGTACTCTGATTCTCCCCAACTCTGCCTTTTTGACATGCAGCCCCCAGCCCCATCATGCACACAGTATCCCCAGGTCCCTGGCAGAGCTCAGCACCAAGCAAAGACTGAGAACCTTCTTTTAATTCCCGAGCCCTTCACTCAAGGCAGGGTTTGGGCACCAGGGTCATGTCCCTGAAATCTTCCCTAAAACTCCCCAGTGCAGACCTGAGAAGATGAGAGGTAGCCAAAATGTGGAGCACATCTCCCTGTACCAGCAGGGCTGCCTGTTCCCCCTGACGCCTCCCCAGGCCCTGATGCTGGACCCTTGGCAGCCCTTGGCTGGGAACAGTCAGACTCACCCCTTCAGTGCAGTGCCATCGAGCCACTTCCAGTCAGATCTCAGGCCATCCTGCTTCAGTCCCACATGGAAGACCTCCATGTTGGCTGTGCGCACCAGGAAAGCCTAGAGCAGGAGAGGATCTGTGCGGGTTCTCTGGGGGGACACCCAGTCCCAGCCCTCCCAGGCATCATTGGTTCCCCGCCTGGAGGCTTGACTGGGCTTTGTGCATGTAAGCCAGAGTCAGCAAGATGACACAGTGCTGGTGATGGCCTGATGACTGCTGAGGGACCTTGAGGTGGTCACCAACACAGCCCCAGTGCCTGCAAGGAGCTGGACAGGCCAAGGTGGGTGCACTCACCAAGGTGGTGTTGGCTCGGATGGTGACCAGCTGTGCTCCTCTGGAGCAGCAGTCCTCTCTGCTCTGCTGCCAGCTCCTTTTGGCAGAGGAGAAGTAGTAGCACTGCCCCGCATCCCAGAGCCACCCAGCCGGGCAGAACTGGCATCGCCCTGCACACCAGAAACTCAGCCTGTGGAAGCAGCTAGAACAGGGCAGCCAGAAGGGGCTGCCCCCAGCACACTGGACAGGAGGGTACCAACCAACCCAATGTCCTCCTATGCTTACCCTGTGCAGAGGACCCTCTGCTCACCCTTACTTTGGAGACCAGCTCCCCATATCCCAGCCCAGCTCCCCAGCTGGGGAGATGAGCTGCTTACACATAGGTGTTGGCATTGGGCAAATAGGTCAGGGCAGATGGGTCAGAGAGTGGAGTTCCAGGTTTGGGGTTGTGATACAAACGTCATTTGCAAAACATAGGCAGTTGAGGCTTCAGCTTCATCAGAGTCTGGTCGAAAGAAAGCACCTTATGCCATCTGGCACATGGATGCTCATAGCAGCCGCAAGCTCAGTGCTCATGGCATGCCTAGGTGACACTGAATCACGCTGAGGTGATCTCTTAGAAGAGAAGGGTCCCAGCAGTGCAGACAGATCAGTAGCACTGAGGCAGATCTCCATGCCATGAGCGAGGAGACAGGCAGCAGGGGTGAAGGAAGACTTCAGGAGGGTGAAGGAAGACTTCAGGAGAGCACATTCTGCTGTAGGAGCAGATCTTTTCTCTTGAAGGGAGCAGCCAGGCCGTCTCCAAACCTCAAACAAGAGCCTGACAGGCTCTCCTACCTTGCAGTGCCTGATGCACATAGCTGGGACTCTCCTCCATGCTCCGGGTGCAGCTTGCCTGTTGTCCTAAATCTACAGAAGAAGAGCACAGGAGTGTTCCTGCCAACCTTGGAGTCCCGCTCCCAGGAGCACCCACTGCCCTCTCTCATGGAACAATGCCCGTGGCTGCAGCTGAGGGTGTCTCCCCTTTCAGATGACCTGCCACCCAAGCTTGCTAAGGTTCCCTGTGGCTTTTGCTGCGCTTGAGAGCCCACCACACAGCAGGCTTTCAGGCAAAGTGCCTTTGCTTTTCAGTTTTAGTGTCACCATTCTCCCTCCCGTCTTCAATTTGTTGCCATGTGACAGGGCAGGATGCCCCAGCCCCAGCCCCAGCCCCAAGCCCAGGCTGTTCTCCTGCCTTCCTCTCCAAGCCGCGCAAGTGAGGTCTTGCTTCACCAATTTTCCTGGTTGCCCCAGAACCCAAAATGTCCTTGGCCCCAAGCAGAAGGGCCCAGCTCTGTCAGCAAGTTGCAGCTCTGTCTGTTGTTGCACAGACCCTGTGGAGCCAAGTCCAAGACCCTGGCCAGGGAGGTCCAAGCACAAGCAGGTACTCACAGTGGAAGCTCAAGCCAGCGAGGACAATCTGCGCCAACAGGAGGATCAAGGAAAGGAGAGACAGGCTGAGGGCTGCCCAGCACCAGGACAGCCGCACCGGCTGCTGAGGAGCTGAGAAATAGAGTTAACCTGGGCTCTGGGGTATTGGTGGGAGCAGTGAGGGACCCCCAGCCAGGAAAGGCCTGTGAACCCTGGGCAAGGTCCCAGGACATGGCAGGGGAGCCAGAAAAACTGAGGGAGAGCCTGTTGTCAGTACCTTGGCCCTTCTAGAAACTGTCTCCCTGCAGATAGCGTTTGGCACAGGGCAGGGAGAGCAGAGCAGGGGGTGCTTGTGTGTGCCATGGCATTGGGGTGCAGCGAGCACCCCCTTCCCTTGTGTCCCTCCTGCCTCCCTGCCCAAGAGCAGGCAGTCTGCAATGGGGCTGGAGAGGAGCTGCTTGGGAGGGAGTACCCAAAAGCAGGGAGCGGAGGAAGCAGGGCTGGGGAAACAGCCCTGCAAAGGTCAAGGGACAGGGGGCAGGGGACCCACCAGGAAAGCCGGGGTGCCAGGGCAGGGAGCAGCGTGCAGTTACCTGGTGGGGGGGTAAAGCGCAGATCGGCATATGTGACCCCCTCTTCCATCCCTCCCTCGGTCTCTTGCTCTGCACCCCACGGGGAAGTGGCAGCCCCCTGCCAGCCCCCTCTTGCAGCTGGCTGTGACACGAAATGGAAAGTGTCACTTCCTGGCGGTGTCCCCAGAGGCACCACCTAGGTCACACGTCTGGGGGGTCAAGGTGCTGCCAGTGAGCATGGCAAGGGGGAAGCCCCAGCCAGGCCTTCCCCCGGGCTTTCCCGGCCCAAGGGAACCCCACACCTCTGGCCTTGGGGCAGTAAGCGGTGGGGATAACTGCTAGCTCAGACAAAAAAAAACAATGCTGAGGCGGCTTTCACTGTCCCCACCTCTCAATGCTCAGCAGATCTGTCCTAGGGACAGTGCAGGGGACCTGAGCATCCTTAGGGCATAGTGCACAGGGCTCTGTCCACATCCCCAGGCTCCATGCCCTCAGAGCAGAAAGACTATGGGGAGTTCACTCAGGCAAGGTTTCTGCTGCCTTTTTGTTTTGCACAGAGTAGCACCTCAGCCCTGGAAAGCTGGGAGAATGGGGTACACTCCTTCCTCTCACAGAGCCTTAAGGGTTGATGGTCATCCCTACCTTACCCTCTGTGGCAGGGTGTAGACCCCCCCCAGCCCCCCCAGGAGTGATCCTGCCCTGCTTGCTCATGTCCTCCCCCACAGCTGGGCAGGGCCAAGCAGGCATCGACCCTTGGGTCATGGCTGGCATGGGGAGGGTATGTGCAGCCTCTTCCCGAGGCTGCACATGCTCCATGAGACTCTCAGGAGCTCCTGATGCAGTGCCACATGCGGCACGATGTGGATCCCAGTGGGGTCCCAGCACAGATCCCTGTCCAGGCTCCAGTGCAGCTCTCAGCTCTGTGTGTAGCTCCCAGTGCAACTCCCAGTGGTCCCGGTGCAGCGCTCAGAGCAGCTCCCAATGCACCCTCAGTAGCACATGGCTGAGCCCCGGAGCCGAGCTCTGCCCCGTCTCAGCCTCATTGGTGGACGAGGGCTGAGCTTTCCCCCGGCACCCACTTGTGGGAGCTCATGCTGGCAGCATGTCACACCGGCCACGGTGGACCGAGGCAGAGATAAGAAGCCTCCTGTCACTGGTGGGGAATTCAGGGGAGGTCACCTTGTTCATGCACTCCATGTCACAGCCCAACACGACTCAGTGGCAGGAGGTCTCCCGGGGCATGGAGGTGGCCAGCTACAGGCACAGCGTGGCCCAGTGCAGCCACAAGTGGAGGGCACTCAAGAAGGCTTGCTAATCGGAGCAGGAGAGGCTCCAGAGGAAAGAATACCACTCTCCCCACATGCCCCTGCACTACAAAGCCATAAAGATAATCTGGAAGACAGCAGGCAGCCCAGCAAGAGGAGGATGCCAGATGGGTGCTGGGGGATGGGCTGGTGGGTTTGTTAGGGTGGATGGATGTGGAATGCTGGGGGAGCACTGGTGCTGTGGGGCAGCCCGGGGTCTGCCAGCAAGCTCTTTCTCTTCCTCTAGACCTGGCAAGGCAGCCCCCCAGGAACTGCAGGTCAACCCTTGCCGTCCATTCTCAGCCCTCAGAGGACCTGCAAGGCATTCGTTGTCCCCAGGTTTTTGAAGTTATTTTCTGCACCCCTCATCCTTCTTTTGCAGAGCATAATGTTAGTCAGGACACCCTGCACATTCTGCTGCCTCCAAAGGACAAAGAGCCAGGGACCTCTAAGCAAGGATCTGCACAGCTGCACAGCCAGAGCTCCAGACCAAGCCCACACCATCACAATCGGAACAAGAGATTTGGAAGTCCAGGAGAGGCCCCATGAAAAGTGCTTCACAGGGGTGCTTGCTAATGGGGGTGTTGGGACTTCTCCCTTCAGACAATTTGGCTCCCAGTCAGCCTCAGAGCATGAGAGGGTGGCTAGGACAAGGCAGGAGGGGGTCCCCAGCTCTGACCCAGCCTGGCAAGGCTGCGGAAAGGAAGGTTGCAAGGCTCAAGGTCTCTAAAGAATGGTGACCCTGATCCATCCCAGATGGCTCTCCTGTTGTGTGGCATGTGACTCCCCCTCCTTCATCAAGCCCTGACTCCTCTCCTTCCCCAGTAACACCACAAAGCTTCAGATGAGTTAGGAAAGGGTGTGAGGGGTAGAGGTGTCTGCAGCTCCACAGCCCTGTAACTCACCCAGAGGCTACTGCACACACTCCCAGGTTGTTTGATAGTGAGGTCGTGGAGGATATGCCCCTGGGTCTGATCTGCATGGGCGCATCCCTCACTGGGATATTGCCTTCTGTCTCCTTAAGTTCCCCCTGTAGTTTAAAGTGGATGTGGGATTCTCCTTCACTTACAGCCCTAATCTGTTATGTAGCCTTGCTACCTGCTGCTATGCCACCACTACCTTGCAGCCCAAAGACGACTGCACTGCAGCAGTGGGTGAGCGACTCCTGTTTTTGTCCCTAGCTCGTGAAACACACTGGGGCCTTGCAGAGCAATGTGGAGCTGTGCCTAGGGCACTCCAGGCTGTGGGGCTGCCTGGGGCAAACTGAGCTGGTGGTGACCTCCCAACAGGTCCTATCAGATGGTGCATCTCTTCTTTCTGCTCTTCTCCAGCAGCCAAAATCTAGAATGTTGCTTTCTGCCCCAGAAGTGCCACACGAGTCTTTTCTCCCCCTGGCAGTGCCCTCCCAGGCTCTGCAATGGGGTCAGACTGAACATACGTCTCTGGCTACTCCCTTCATGCCAAACCATTGTGGCAGGTTTTCCTGGTGAGATGTCCCTCAGAAGAGGACACCAAGTGTTGCTAGCTGCCGCTGCAGACTCAGGCTCCCCCAGGATGGCTGCCACGAGCAAGCAGGTGCCAGCAAGTAAAGAGGCATCGGGCACAGACATGCACGTTGGATCGTCCCAGCATCCCAACAGCCTCACAGGGCTCTTGGAGCTGCGGTGAGGGTTTGCTGCCACTGACTCTCCTCTCTCTGCAGGCCCTACCGTGAAGGCATGCTCCAGAGCATCCAGGAGGTGCTGGTCCAGATCCTGCAGCTCCTGCAGGAGCAGCAGGTGCTGCTGGAGAATCTGACAAACAACACAGTCTCCCAGCTCCACACCCTCTCACAGCCTCGTGAAGATAGGTGAGATCCTGAGCCAGATGCTGTACTTGCTCTAGACCCAGTGTGGCTGCAATGTCCCGCACACAAATGTTTTGGAGAGGGATGACAGGGTAGTCCATCAATGACCCACACACCTCAGGGGGTCACAAAAACAAGTCTCAGGTGTCCTCTGCTGCTAGCTACACCCCCCAGTGAGTCCCACTATCCCGGTTCACAGGAGTGTCACCTTCTCTGCACAGCTGGCTCAGAGTTCTTCATGACAGAAGCCCCAAATATTGTCGAAGTTTGTAAAAGATAATTTGTAAAATTAAAAATATCTTTCTGTCTGCAACAACAGTTGACCAATTCTTTCCCCCTCTCTGGGGCATGTTCCCCTTCTCACTTTCGAGATGAGAAGAAGAGGAACTCAGCTATTTACAGCCTCCTAGAAAGTCCCAGGCTATACACCGTGGGGCAGATGTACCTTCTCTGCCCCTGCCCATTCCATGGCAGCTTCCAGCTGCACCTGGGGCCAGCAGGACCTTGGCCTGGAGAACATGGTGCTGGGGCTGGGGAGGGCAGGGAGCCCAGAGGGGGCACAGGCTGAGTCTTTCTGCAAGGCAAGGAGCCAGGCTGGATGATAATGAGCAGCACTGGGGCTACAGAGGCAACACGTGCTGCAGCCATGGTCCCTTGGTCATCATGTCTTTGGATGGTCACTTCTAGACAGTGAATTGGGGCTGTCAAAGCCGGTGCTGTGGACTTGCAGCAATGCCTCAGGGAGCCCTCTCCCACTCCCAGGCGTCAGGGAGGTGGATCCACACCAGGCATTGGTAGTTGCCAATGTGCCAACTCAATGAAATTCAACAAAGCCAAATGTCGGGTCCTGCACTTCAGCCACAACAGCCCCCATCAGCGCTACAGGCTTGGAGAGGTGTGGCTGGAGAGCTGCCAGGCAGAGAGGGACCTGGGGATGTTGATGGACAGCAGCTGAACATGAGCCAGCAGTGTGCCCAGGTGGCCAAGAAGGCCAACGGCATCCTGGCCTGTATCAGGAATGGTGCTGTCA
>NW_009702295.1:8080-8706 GCF_000703405.1 Apaloderma vittatum
GGTAAAGGGCTTAGAACACAAGTCATATGAGGAAAGGCTGAGGGATCTGGGGCTGTTTAGCCTGGAGAAGAGGAGATTGAGGGGAGACCCCATCGCTCTCTATAAATACCTGAGAGGAGGTTGTAGAGAGGTGGAGGTTGGTCTGTTCTCCCTAGTGGAGAGTGATAGGATGAGGGGAAATGGATTTAAATTGCCCCAGGGGAGGTTCAGGTTGGATATTAGGAAGAATTTCTTTATTGAAAGGGTTGTCAGGCATTGGAACAGGCTCCCCAGAGAGAAGGTTGAGTCACCATCCCTGGAGGTGTTTTAAGAGCTGACTAGATGTTGCTTTGGGGGACATAGTTTAGTAGGTTGATAGAGCTGGGACAAAGGCTGGGCTCGAAGATCTTCAAGGTCTCTTCCAGCTGGAATGATTCTCTGATTCTATGATTCTATGCACTGCACGTTGACAGCACCCTGCTGTGATCCCCATCATTCCAAAGTGCTCTCCTATGGATACACTTTACAGTTAGCTGTGCTGGCAGTACTGCGTTGCAGAATTAAGACTTTCGTCCTTGAGCTCTTTTCTAAACAAGTACCTAACTCTTGCTTGCTAATTATGAAAAGAGACCCTGACCAGCTGAGTA
>NW_009702295.1:8758-10209 GCF_000703405.1 Apaloderma vittatum
GCATGGGAGTGAATGGGAGAGTGTGATCAAAACAGACCTGGGAAAGTCTGTTCTCCCTGTGTGATAAGAGAGTGACTGAAGGAGTACATGAGCTGATAACAACCCTGGTTGCATAGTCTGGTCTCTTGTTTGTAACACACAAATAAAGCTTCTTGCTAAGAAGTATAAACATGTGTGTCTGCTTGCAATAAAGTAAATTCCGTTCTCCACCATCCCGGAATTCGTGCGTGCTTCTCCGCACTCCCCACCTTGCCCCTTGCCATCCTGCCAAGCTCCCCACCAGAGGCTGCCACCTCGTCCCTCCAGCCCTGGGACACCGTGGCACCCGTTGCCTGAGCCCTGAGGGTGCTGGGGCAGACAGGCGGGCTGTTCTCCCACACAGGGAGGGGGCAGGTCCCTGGCAGGCAGTGAAGCGCAGTGAGGGGTGCCCCGGGATGGGGAGCGGTAGGGAGAGTGGGGTGACAGCAGGGCCTGTGTGGGGGTGCTCTGGGGGTTGCAGATCAGTAGTGCAGGGTTTAGGGCTGGGATGGCCAAAAAGCGACTTACAGACACTCTCTTAATCCCTCTTCAAAGGGGAAGGGAGAGGGGAATAAGGCAGAGGGACCCACAGATTGGAAAACTAAATCAGCTTTATTAAAACAGTAACAGTACTAATAAGAAAATAATGAAAACAAGGAAATAATGGAATATACACAGAACCAATATGAAACCCAACTCCCTCCTGCCCCATGATGGGGCCAAGGCTGCAGCTGTGTTGAGGAGTAAACACTTCCCAATAGTACCAGCTAAGGAGGAAATGAACATGTCATTAGGCACCTTGTAATCTTTCCTGTGGAAGGTTGGTCAGGTTTGGATCACCTGTCCTGTCCATTGCACCCCACAGGTGCAATCTTTTTAACATCCTTGCCACCCTTTATCTTCTCAAAACTCCAACACACTACACAAAATTATCAGTGACCTGGTTTTCTACAGGAGCAATTATAGGCAAGAGCCTTTCTGAATATTAGTCCTTGTAGTAAGGATAAAGATCGAAGCGTTACCACTTCTAGTACGAGGCACTGTATGAGAAAACACCCAGCTGACTTCAGAGGGTGCAGGCTCTCAGAAGATACTGAGTTGAAATGTAAAATCACTGAACAGAATTGTTTGTTAAGCTCAGGTGGGGGCAGGTGGAGACGGTAGCCTACGGCACCGGGAGCTGGGAGGGCTAGACTGAGTCTGCAGTGGGGGTGCACGAGGGGTGCACTGGGGTTGCTGTGAGGGTGCACTGGGGGTTCACTGGGGATGCTGTAAGGTTGCAGTGGGGGTGCAGTCGGGGTGCACTGCGGGTGCACTGGGGGTGTACCGAGGTTGCAGTGGAGTGCAGTGGGAGTGCACTGGGATTGCAGTAGAGATGCACTGGGGGTGCACTGGGGTTGCTGTGGGGGTGCACTGGGGTTGCAGTAAGGTTG
>NW_009702296.1:0-1313 GCF_000703405.1 Apaloderma vittatum
CCCCCCCCAAAACCCTCTCCCTGCACCCCAAGAACCTCCCGTCCCTGTTAACCCCCCGGAAAACGGCGTCATTCCGCGCGGTCGGCGTCAAAATGGCCAAAAATCCGTTGATTTTGCCCAAAAAATGGAGAAAATTGCTTGTAGGCCACCCGAAAACATCCAAATTGTGCCCAAAAATGGATAAAATGGGTTATAGGTAACCCAAAAATATCTAAATTCTTTCAAAATATAGATGAGGAACCAAAAAATATTGGAATTCTCTCCCCCAAATAAATGAAATTATTTACAGGCAACCAAAAAATGCTTAAATTAGCCTGAAAAATGAGTAAAATTATTTATAGGTAACCTGAAAATACCTAAATTTTCCTGAAAAATGAATAAAATTACTTATAGGCAACTCAAATGTATTTAAATTCCACTGAAAAATGAATAAAATTACTTACAGGCAACCCAAAAATACCCAAATTCCCCTGAAAAATGAATAAAAAGGCAACCAAAAAATGCTTAAATTAGCCTGAAAAATGAGTAAAATTATTTATAGGTAACCTGAAAATACCTAAATTTTCCTGAAAAATGAATAAAATTACTTATAGGCAACTCAAATGTATTTAAATTCCACTGAAAAATGAATAAAATTACTTACAGGCAACCCAAAAATACCCAAATTCCCCTGAAAAATGAATAAAATTACTTATGGGCAGCCCCAAAACATCCAAATTTGTCTGAAAAATGAATGAAATTACTTATAGGCAGCCCCAAAACCATCCAAATTCTCATTGAAATAAATGAAATTATTTATAGGTGACCTGAAAATACTCAGATTTGCCACAAAACTGGTTGAGTTTTCCCTAAAATTATGGTAGAAAAGATTAAATTCTGACAATTTTTCTTAAAATTTTATGAATTCTTATCAAATTATCTCACAAAAGACACGAATTGTTCTTGGTTTAATTCTGAATTTTCGCAAATGTCACACAAAACCCTCCAAATCCCCCCAAAATCTCCATAAATCCCGCCAAGTCCCTCCAAATTCTCCCAAATTCTCCCCAAATCCCCTCAAATCTCCCTAAATCTCTCCAAAAATCCCCATAAATTCCTCAAATTTCTCCAAATCTCCCTAAAATCCCCCCAAATCCTCCCAAATTCTTCCTAAATCCCCACAAAAATACCCATAAATTCTCCAAATCCCCCAAAATCCCCCCAAAATCCCCATAAATTCCCCAAATCACCCCAAAATTGCCCCAAAAGCGCCCCAAATCCCCCCAAATTCTCCCCAAATTCCCCCCAAATCCCCATCAATCCCCTCAAAATCC
>NW_009702297.1:0-280 GCF_000703405.1 Apaloderma vittatum
TCTCACGTGCTGTTGGAGGAGAATATCTCTATACTTATTTTCCAGGAAAGCTGATGTTGCCCCAGGGAAGGGGGAACCGGTTAGGAAGGCTGGAGGGGGCTCTGCGGGGCAGCGATACCCAACCACACACCAATCTTTAGCTCCGTGGAGCCTTTTTACCTGCAGACCCGTGGGCGAGGGGCTCCCAGCTCTTGCTAAATGTCGGGACGCAGCCTGCCCCTTGCCCTGGCTTGCCCTGAGCCCTGTGTCCTGCCCTGGGCGGGTTGGGGTTGCTGGCCTG
>NW_009702297.1:438-672 GCF_000703405.1 Apaloderma vittatum
CGCCTGGGAAAAGATCTGCAATTAAGCTGGAGCCTGCTTGGGAAGGGAGCTGGGGCTGGGCTCTCACCGGTGGCTTGTGGCAAGTTCTTGCCTTTGAAATTGTGACTGTGGGAGCAAAAGGAACTGGTGCTATTGACAGCCCCTGGTGGGCTGTTGGTGGCTGGGAAGGTTGGTGGGACTCAGAGCAGACAGGAGAGAGCTCCCAGTATGGCTCCCCACACCGCCCGCACACGA
>NW_009702297.1:703-2457 GCF_000703405.1 Apaloderma vittatum
ACGTGAGCGATGCCCTCTGATCTGGGTGACATCCACTGCATGTGGATTTTCATTATCCCATGGGACGACATTGCTTCCCTGGCTCACTTGGGCTGAACCAGCTCAGGATCAGGCCCCTGGGATGTATCAGGCAAGGGCTGAGGCTGGCTCATCTGCCTCCTGAGCATGAATGGAGATGGAAATATTAAGCCACATTTAAAATGCAACATGTGAATGTGATTCCCACTCCTGTGCAGGACCAGTTACCTGGAGCTGGTATATGAGGCCTTGCAACAGCTGGGCTGGTGCTGGCTGAGCTGGGAGGCTGTACTGGCCCCACAGTCCCCTCAGGGCACAGCATCCCTCCAGCCACTACCACCCTGCCCTGGTCCCTCTAACAAGCCTTACTCGATGCTGTAGGTGCTGGCATGAAGGACAGTTCTCTCTTGCTCACACACAGTGTTTAGAGGCTGAGCTGAGGCGAGTTTGGAAGCTGTAGCCCCAGAACCCTCACTGCGTGCAAAGTACAGGGGAGACAAACAGAAAACTTCTGCAATGCCCTCAGGCTCGGGGAGCTGGGAGTGTGAAAAATGTGGAGGAAGTATCTATTTGGCATTTGAAATGAGGCTAGAGGTCATTTTTTGGCTGTGCTCGTGAGCAGATGTTTGGGGAGGGATCGATGATCCAGCACTGGGGAAACCTGCTAACTCAGGGCAAGGCTCACCCTGGTTCTTACTCCTCCCATCCCTCGGTGCCACAGGTTGGGGGCTTTGCCTGGGAGAACTGTGGTGACAAAAAGGACCCCGTGGTGCTGCAGAGCCTCTCCGTGGCACCCGACCCCATCAGCATCCCAGGGAGCCTGCGCGTCAGCGCTGCCGCCAGCAGCAGCAAGACCATGGCCTCCCCTCTGAAGGTACGTCCTGGAGATGCCTCTGGGGCATGAAGGAGGGCAGAGCTTATCGGAACTACAGCCCCAGCTGTGCCCAGCAGTGGGTATGGGAATGAGCAGGCCCTGGGGGAACGAGGCGTGGAGCAGTGCAGGGCTGAGCGCATCCAGCTCTGTAAAGCAGAACAGGGCAATGGTGGAGCCAGCGAGAAGCTCCCAACCTTGTCACTGTGGGAGAAACTGTCTGAGCCGTCTTGTGTCCTGGGGACATAATGACTCAAGGAGGGAAATGAAACCCCAAGTGCCCTAGGTGCTTCCAGCAGTCACTACAGCGCTTGTTTTTCTGCGGCCAGACCTGGCTGCTCCCTTCAGGGACATATCATGGCACCGCTATGAGAGCCCTGGGTCAGCCCAGCTGCCTGCACCACTTTTTGGGAACTTTTTAGACTCGGATGGTATGTGTCTCTCTGCCCAAGATGCAAGAGCTGCCTTGAGCAATGCTCACGATATTTGGGGCTTTGAGAAGGCAGATCTTCAGGGTGGGAGCTGCCAGACAGGGGACAGGGTGCTGAGAGAGGAAGGTGTGGGTATGTGGGTTGCTGAAAGGTGTTTGTTCAAGGGGTCAGGCTGAGGTTGGAGGAAGAAAAACTTGCAAGCAAAGAGGAACTGAGAGAATGGAAGGGAGGTGGGAAGGCATGTGGTGGCCCCGTGTAAACACTCCAGAGGGTCACATGAGCAGGAATTGAGATGGCTGAGGAGGGGGTGGTGGGACAGGCTGGAGGAGCTGTGGGTGCCTGTGCTGGCTGTACTGGTGCTGAACACCTTCCCTCCAGGCGGTGCTGGTGGTGGAGAAGGCTCTGGGCGACCTCTGGATCCAGCTGCCTTGCAT
>NW_009702298.1:0-567 GCF_000703405.1 Apaloderma vittatum
CCTTTTTCTCCCCCTTCTCCCCCTCTTTTCCTGCTCTTTTCCCCCGCTTTCCAGTTTTTCTTCCCATTTTCCTGCTCTTTTCCCTATTTTCTGGTTCTTTTCCCCCAATTTTGACATTCTTCCCCATTCCCTTTAGCCCTTTCCTCCCCATTTGCAGTTTCCTTCCCCTCCCAACACTTTCTTCCACTTCCCTGCTTTTTTCTCCAGCTCCAGAGCTTTTTCTCCCACTTTCCTGCTTTTTTTTCTCATTGAAGAGCTTTTTTTTCCCAATTTCACTCCTTTTTTTCTCAGTCCAGACCTTTTCTTCCTTCCCACTTTGCTTTTTTCCCCACTTCACTGCTTTCTATCCCCATTTCACTGCTTCTTTTCCCCACTTCACTACTTTTTTTCTCATTTCACTCCTTCTTTTCCCCCCTTTACCGCTTTTTCCCTCATTCCAGACCTTTTTTCCCTGCTTCACTTCTCTTTTTTCCCTCTTTCCTGCTTTCCTTTCCCTCCTTTCCCCATTTCTTTCCTCCCTCTCAGCTTCTTCCTCTCCCCTCCGGGCGCTTTCCTCCCTCTCCTGCC
>NW_009702299.1:0-7644 GCF_000703405.1 Apaloderma vittatum
GGCAGAGGGACGTGACTGTGGCGAGAGGTCACGTTCTCCTCCCCATCCCCTGGTCCCTTCTCCCTGCCCAACAGCAGGATGTTGCCATGATGGCTTTCATTATGAAAACAATATATCTTATAGTTTGCCAAAAGAGAATAACAATATCGATTTACCCATAACAGCGCATTTCATTTGCCATTAAACTTTTATGGAGCATAACGAGCTGTGTGGTGGGTGTGATCGTTCCTGAGCCTTCCGTAGATGTGACCATCGCTGCTCCGTGATCACCGTGGGATGAAGGCTCCCAGCCCCAGGAACCCTTCCTCTGCTCCCCACCAAAAATCTGGTGGGTCCTCACCCGGCCCCTGCTTTGCCATCACCCTTAATAGTTGGGCTGAAAATGAGAAGGGATTCAGAGCAGCAAAACGTGGCTTATTCTCAGGGCAGAGAGGATGCTCTGGTGCAGCTTTCTCTCTGGTGTGGCGAACATGTAGTCTCTGAAATAGTTTTCTACCTTCCAGCTATTTATGAATTTCCCTGAGACGTGGATCCGTCTACTGACACACGGAAATTCCTTCTCTGCTCCTGCACGTCAGGGCTTCGTGTCGCTGCAGTTAAGGCTCAGAGCCTTACGAGGGGTTGGTTTTCCAGCACCAGCTGCTCTGAAGTTTTCTTCCCAATGTCGATTCCGGCTGCAGCGCTCTGAGAGCGCAGGGAGGTGATCTACAGCCAGGAAAAGATGATCCGGCTGAGCACAGGTAACTTCCAAAATCTTTCCTAAGACACATTAGGCAGCTTTTTGTGATTTCTTTGCATAGTTTGTCATTGTTATGCCGCTGTAAATCCTGCCTGGTAATAGGTGCAGCAGATGGCCCGTGGAAATTTGTATTTTAATGCTTCGGCCATAAGTGAACCTTGTGTAAAACCAGAGTACAGGGACGCTTGGCCTTTTGACAAAACCGGGGCTGCCTCGCTGGCCCACATCTCGTTTATTAGCAATACCCCGTATGAAAAAGTAAATTCCTGGCGATTCTTACTTGGGCCGGCAAAAGCCCCTGTGGTGTTGACTCCTTCTCTTTGTCGAGAAGGGCCGTTTCTTCGGTTTTCCTCACCCCAAAAGCCCTTCAAAAGCAAAGTCTGCTCTTGTCGGCAGCTCTGACGTAAGCCCAAACGCCGCACCCTGTCCCTTTGTCCCTGAGCTGTGCAAAACCGGTGCTTGGCCCCGTTTTAGAATTGTTGAGGTTGGAAAAGACCTTGTGGGACATTGCACCAGCAAGGATTGCAGGCGGGTGCCTCTGCTCCCCGCTCAGGGCAGGTGCCTACAGGACACACAGACTTCCCCAAAACCACCGTCCTTCCCCCTCCCCAAGCTTCAGAATCTAATCTTTTGCAACGAGCAGAGGTTCTTTTTTGACAGCGGAATTAATATTCATTATTCATCAGGGAAGAAAATGCTGAGCTGTTTATCATTGCTTCATTAGACTTAGCCAAATACCAGCTAAACGTAATTACTTGCATAAACTCCTGTGGCAAAGCTGGAAATGTGTGGCCCAAAAAGAACGTTTAAGGAAGGAGGGTGGGAATCAGGCCCCTGGGTTGTAGTGTCTGGGGGAGGAGTGCTTCCCCAGGAAGAGGAGGAGGAGGGATCCTGCTCTGCTCATTGGTAAATTGGTGGAGGGTTTGTAGTTTAAATTAAATTGATGGGGGCTTTCTGTGTTGAGGCTTTTTTATTTTTTTCCACCCCCTCAAGTCGACTCTGCTTTTTGCCCATGGCCAGAACTGGTGAGTGAGCCCTCCCCTGGTGATATTGTTTCCCCTGGTGATATTTTCTCCCCTGGTGATATTTTCTCCCCCCCATCCCACGGGGGGAAGAGTTAGGAGTGGGGGGGTGTTAGTAGTGAGTGGGGGTTTTGGTTGCCGACTGGGGGGGCTCACACTGTGCCGCGGGAATCCTGTGACACCCTTGGGCTGGAGCCAGAGACGGCACTTTTCCCCTGCTCCGCGCTCCTGTGGAGTTGGGAAGGAGCCCAGACCCCCCCTGGCTTGTAATTAAATTAATTAAGCTTGGCCCCTCCCGGGGGATGCTGTCCCCCTACAGCAGCGCCCGCTCCACCCTCGCAGCCTCGCGGTAATTACAGAGCCAATGGATCGTTTTCGTGCCCCGCAATTAGTGGCGGGTCCCTGGCACGAGCTGCTGATTTAAGTGTATACTTGTGCCTCCTTCTCCTAGAACCCGCCGCCGGTGAGACACCTCATTAACGGCAGAGCTTTCCGAGCCTCCCTGACAAATGCATCCCTGCGTTTCTGAGCACAAGGACTCTCATTAGTGAAGCTGTGCTTTGTGATTATTTATACCCCTTCTATAATTAAAAATTCTGAAAGCTAATTACAATTATCCATCAGTTTTTCAACATACCAGGACTGGAGATCTCCACTCTTTTTTTTTTTTTTTTTTTTTTTTGATGATGTATGTAAACCAGCAGCCCCTCGTGGTTCGGGCAATTGCTCCTGGCTCCCGAGAGCTGAGGGACTGTGCCGGGAGCTCACACGTGTGTCCCGGGAGCTCACACGTGTGTGCCGGGAGCTCAAGGGATGCTCACACACCAGCCCTGGTGAAGCAGAGGAGTGGCCGGTGGCAGCAGTTGGGTTCCCCTCCCAGGACCGGTTGCCCACAGGCACTTTCTCCCCATTTTTAGGCCAGTTATGCCCATTGCCGTGGCAACCCACCAGCGGAGCTGGGTGCAGCATCCCCCATCCCTGGGTGTGCCCCACTGCCCCCCTCCTCGTGTCGTGACTGACCCTGGCGCCTTCCTGGGCTGCAGAGCAAGACTGAAAAGGGACGGTGAAAAATGACTTTTGAATAGAGCGTGTTCCCTGCACAGGCTGAGTCTGGGAAGTCATAATCTTAATATGAACATCTTTAAATATCCTTACTAATGGGCTCATTCTTTAATTTCCTGAAGCAATGACAGTTTCAACAGACCCTATATCACAGCTAAGATGGGATCTGTCACTGAATGGCTGAATTATATTTCATCCTTTATTTTTATCAGCTCTGCTGACTTATTTATTACATTTAGAGTCTCAGTGGCTTTTGTCTGGCCTGTACTTCGCTGCTGCTCATAGAGAAAAAAGCAATAGTTTATAAAGCCATTTTCACAGCGTCCCCATAATTTTAGGCCATGTCTGAGGCTTCCTTTTGAATGGAACTCTGTAGATAAACTGTTATTCATGGTGATGCCTGTGAAGTCCTTGGCAGCCCCCAGAGAGAGCTGCCTGCTTATCGAGGGCTATCCCTCGGATTTATTTTTGAGGAACAGAGGGCAATTTTCCCATTTCACAAGCAGCAGCTCAGGATGTTACCTCACAGCATTTATTGAAAGCATAGTAAAGTCCTGGGCTGAAAAAACGGGGGTCCCGCTGCCTGTGCCTGTGGCTTTGCAGCAGGCGGCTGCTCCACAGGGGGGGACCAGTGCCAGCGAGGCAGTGGGGAACCCCCAGGCATTTCCCTGCCCGGCATCCCCGGGTGTTCCTACTCTGCCCCAAGGTTCACCCCGTCACGGGGGTGAGGAGGTGCCTTCCCCCCTCCTCCCAGAGCCTCCCTCCCAGCAGTTCAGCTTCAGCGCGTCCCGGCCGGGCTTTAAGCATCTGGACGGTAGGAACGCGGGTGTTCCCGAGCCAAGAGAGCATTTGGTCGCGTTGTCCTGGCTGTGTTCCCGCGCTCCCCGCTCGGTTCGGGGTCAGGCGTGCCGCTGGGAGCATCTCCCAGCCCCGGGCACCGCTCAGCTGCTCCGCGGCACCGGGACGGCTGAGCACCATCTGCCAGCCTCACCGCTCTCTCCCGCTCCACGAGCGCGTCAGGGCAGCTCCCGGCCCGGCACAGAGAGGAGCCGCAGGCGAATTGTGGTACCTCCAGCCGGACGCGGTTTCGGTCGGAGACAGGGAATTTTCCAGGCGCAAGAGGAGAGCAGCGGGGAGCCGGGGGAGCAGAGGCGAAGCTCATGAGCAGCTCCAAGAGCTTCTCCCGAGACCCGGCAAGTGCCAAAGTTAATACATTTAATACACTTTGTGCGCGCTATGCCAGCCATTAGAAATGTGCTTGTTCTGTCATTGCTCTGAGGCAATCACGGTGAAGCATTTGTCCTCTGAGTGCACGGGGAAAAATTAGAGCGCCCTGAGCTGAATTGGTCAGCCAAAAATAATGTACGGCTTTATCCTTGGAAGGAAATTGGTCATTGATTGGAGGACAGAAGTTCGGCGCAATACTTAAAGCAATGTGACATTTCTATACGTTAGGGGAGCGTGCGTGGCAGGCACAATTCAGGGCGTAAATCACCAGTTCCTGGTCACGCTCCTTCATGTGCCTTTGCCTGCGGCCGGAGGAGCATCCCGGTGCCCTGCTCGGCACATCCTCCTGCGGGAGTGGCTGCGAGGTTGGGGCAAGGATCGGTGATCAAGAACCCCCAGGAGGAAGTGATGGGAAGGCTGATACAGTCCTTACCATGTACTGATCTGTCAGTTGTGGGGGAGGCGATGGAGTAAATCGGTTTTGGTGTAAATGGACCCGGCCTGACCTGCTGAGCCGGTGGCCGTTGTGCGGCTCGGCGATGGCTCTGGTGGGGTGAGCATGTACAGGGAACGGCTTCAGATTTTAGTTGTGTGGCGGTTGCGTCAACAGCGTATTTCTAAGGCTTTTCATATTATTAAAAAATCTCCTTAGCAAGTGTTTATATTCCCTCAGTTCCTATGCCAATGGATATTAAGAGGAGGGAAAAAAAGGCAGCTTGTGGCTTGGGTAATTATGAGGTTTCTTCTATTGCTGCTGACACAACAGCGAGAATATCTGAGCTAGCTCGACTTCTTCCCAGAGAAAGGCTGAGCAAAGACCCCGAGGGGAGCCCAAGCTAAAGCATCCTGCTGGCACGAGGCGCCGGGCAGCTGCGCGTCCTGCCTGTGCAGGCTCACGTCCGCTCATCCATCCTCTGCTCTGGAGCGGCCACAAAGCGCTGAATTCCTGGGAGAAACCTGCTCTCGAGTCAGCAGACCCTTAACAGTGAGCCCCGGGTGACCGTCGCAGCGATGCCCGGGCTGGGGCGCTCCCTCAGGGAGCAGCTGCCTGGCCTCCTTGGCCGGAGGCGCATTCCCCGCCTCAGCCCGTTAAAACCAGGAGAAATTTCTCTCAGCCCTATGAATATTTAAAGTAACTTGCAGGATCTCAAGGGCTCCCTGTCTGCCCTTCTTAGGGATGGTAATGATCTCTGAATATGAAATTAGGAATAATTATAATCCATTCATCCCTTTAATAATGAGTCAAGTGATTTCATTGGCAGAAGTTCTCTGAAAGTTTTCCGCCCCGCGTGAGCCGACGCGATTTCAGTGCCGGCTGCATTGGTGGCTTTTCTCTTTGCAGCAGCCCATGGTGTTCCAGGTGGTGGGGGTGTCCATGTCCCTGTCCGGGGGACCCCCAGCTCCCCCCTGCCTGCATGGGAAGAGGCATTGAGAGCTCCTGGTTGTTGTTTGATTGATTCTGCTGTGGTTTTAGTTAGCAGAAGGGGGCTCAAGCTCCAATTCTCAGGTAATAAGAGCATCCTCTGTAGCTTATTTATGTTTTTCCATTTAAAGCGCATCGGTCTTCTCGTTGCATTTTCCCCCTTCAGATAACTCACTGTAATTACCCATTCTCGCACAGATAAGGTCTTTCCATTTTATCAGCCTGGCTTTTAAAAGGCTGCTTGTAAAAGAAATGCCAGAACGACGTGGGTCGTGGTCTGCTCAGAGCACCCCCAGGGTCCCCAGGTCGCGGGCACGAGTCCTGGAGTCTGGGAGCAGCAGCTCTGGAGCCGTGAGGAAAGGCAGAGAGCTTTTATTTCAGAGCAAAGTTTACAGTTCCAGCATTAACTTGAGGAATTCTCAGGCACGTCCGAGGACGGAAAGCCGAGTGCTCTATTCCCAAAGCTAATGTATATATAGACAACAAGAGAGAAAAGGAGCTTATGACTAAACATTACAGTAGCCTGAAGAGCACAGCAGTATTTTAAGCTGCTGCCTGCTATCTTTGGACTGTGACTCTCTGATGAGTAACAAAATATTTGCTTTTTTCCGTTTATGGGTCTGTCATTTCACTGGAAGAATCTTGTCCTATTGACCCAAAGAACCTCAATTTCAAAGCTATTAAAACCTAATTTTCTATACCAGGCTCCTGAGACAGGCACTAACTTTCATAGAATAATTCATTTCCTCCCTCTGAAAAAAAAAGGCGAGAAAGCCGTTGGCATGCCTGCTCAAAGGGAAGCGGGGACGGAGCCATGCGCCTGCCTGTGCTCTGCTGATACCTCCCTCCGCAGTGTCCTTCCAGCCAGGAGCCGCAGCGCTCCTCGGATAAATCCCCTCCCGCAGCCGCGCGCGTCAGCTCTGTTTACCCACGACAGCTGCCGGGCACCGATACGGCACGACACCGGTGCCACCGCGCTCGGTCCTGCCCGCGGGCAGAGCCACGGTCACCCGTGCTGCCTGCAGCCGGGTGGTTCTGCTCACGGGGCAAACTTTTATCATCCTCCTCCAAAACCTTTGGGTTTGCTTCACCCCAAGAGCTCAGTGCTGGCTGGTGACCAAGCCCATGTGCCACGGCGGCCACTCAGCTTCCCACGTTCCCGCGAGGATGATGGGGACCAGGGAGGTGTCACATGAGTTTGTGGCTGACGGGCGAGTCAACGCCGCATCGTTACCGCTTCCTTTGCCGAAAGGCGTGAGGATGAGGATGAGGGGGCATGGAGGGCTGGAGGCTCTTGTGTCTTGGGCAGCAAACTGAGCAGAGCAACTGGGGAACTCGGGGAGACCCCACTCAGGCATTAGGAACCCCGGGGGGAAACAGTGTTGGGCTGGGCTGGATCAGGGACACCCCAGCTCTCCCCTTCCCACGCCAAACCCCTCGGGGCGCTCGCCGGGGCTGGCAGGGCTCCGCGCTGGCAGGGCTCCGCCGAGCCACCGCTTAATATTCTCAGTCGTGATAACACTTTGTTGGGTAAGTGCTTTTTAAACCCTACAGATAGATAGAGTATCTGGAGTGGCATTTTAGAAGAGAAAATTGAGACAAGATTCATTACAGGCACCAGTAAATGTCAAACATTTTATCAACTGTGTAAAGTGCCGTGTTAAGCTGTCTTTTCCCCCCAAAGCTTGATTAAAACTACAAATGCCTTTTTAATATTAATATTATTCTCTTCTCCGCGCCGCTTGTTTGGTTACTCGTGATGGCTGGTGGCGCGCAGGCAGCAGCAGCCCGGTGGCTTCCCTTGCCCTGGCGATGCGGGGAGGGGAGCAGCTGCCCGTGCCCCCCATCCTAGGCTGAGCCCTCCCGCTGCGGGACCCCCATTCTGGGGCACCCCCCCAGCCCAGGTCCCACCCTGCGGTGCTCTCGCGCGCGCAAGGAGAGCTGTCTCCAACAGGTCCTTCTCGCCAAGCTGTATTTAATTAAAAGCTGGCTCTTTGTTGCATGTGCTAATTAGCACTCTTTGCTTGGAGGCTCAGACTCAATCAATATCTAAATCCGCGGTCTAAATCTAGCGCAATAATAAATAGCTGCACAGGCTGTTTCTCAAGGATCCCAAAGTTGTCGCCGTCTGCGGCGTGAAGGCGAGGCCGGCGGGCACGCCCCTGCCGGGC
>NW_009702299.1:7675-14857 GCF_000703405.1 Apaloderma vittatum
CTCGGGGCTGGGACGTGCTTGTGCTTCCCCAGAGACTCCCCTAGTTTGCAGGAAACGTGCACTTGGGTACAACTTTCTTCCAGAAAACACCCATTTCTCTGCCGACTGCGACCTTCCACCGGGAT
Source organism: Apaloderma vittatum (assembly GCF_000703405.1). NCBI lineage: Eukaryota > Metazoa > Chordata > Aves > Trogoniformes > Trogonidae > Apaloderma > Apaloderma vittatum. The sequence goes on from NW_009702299.1 coordinate 7,801, forward strand.
GACCCGAACTGGCTTTTCAAACTAATTGTTCCTTATACAAATTACTCCCGTTACAGATGCAGCTGAGCTCCTTAAGGGGTGCGGTTTGCAGTAGCGGAATGAGCTCATGAAAAATCCATGATCTGGAGCATCTCTAGAATATTTATTTATCCAGTGAGTCTCGCTCGGGGCGGTACAGCGCTGCCGAGGGTGCCCCGGGCTGCGAGGAGCTCGAGTTGCGTCTTGGCCAGGATAAAGCAGGGCACGCAGAGCCAGCGCTGGGGAGGTTTTGGGAAGACAATGTGGGGCACCCCCAGCCTGTGTGGGAGCCGTGCCCTGCTGAGCCCCAAGCACGGGTCCCGTCACCTCACCGCAGAGCTGCAAATGAATTTTGAATTCTCGCTGCTGTGCTAAATCTGCGAACTGATCCTGAAAGATCAGCACTTTACCGAAATGATGCTGTTAACTGGCAGAGATATTAACTGATGCTCCCTATCTGCCTGTCACCTCGCAGCGATGCTTCGCCTCGGCTAGATAAACGCCATTTAGCAGAGTCACTTAAAGAGATGTGTAAATCCAGATGAAAAAGGGAGGCAGAGAGAAGCCCGGTGAGTGTTGCGGGGAGTCCGGAGGTGGCTCCCTTGTGATAAAACAGACAGTTCGTGGTCCTGGGCCGGACTGATATGTGCTGCGTGGGCAGGGCATGACTCAGCCCTGCAACTTCGCCTTTGTGTGCTCACGCTCCATAAACGAGGCACCTGGTAACTGCTCTGTTGTCACTACCCAGCCTCGATGGGTTTGGGGCAGCCACCCTCGCGCCCCGGGGATGTCCGCAAGGGAGAGACACAGGATGGGAAACAGTGATCTCAGTGATAACTTCATCCCAGCATCACACAGGTACTAACCTGAGCGTTAAACTGGAATATCAGAGTCTTAAATCCCACCTAGAGCACCACTGAAGTGGATTAGAGCCAGACATTTAATTACCACAGTGAGGGTTTTATTTATTTTTTAGGTATGGACTGGGAGCAGGAGCTTCACGCGAGCACAGAGAAAAAGGATGGTTGGCAACTCCCATCTGTGCAGTCCTACAAATCACCCGTGATTCACAGTTATATAAAGCTTCTTATATAGTAAACAATCTTGTTAATAAAAGCCCAAGTCCAAGGTCCAATGTAATCCAGCGAGTGTGACTAACTGGATTTATAGGCTCACTCCCAGTGCTCGGTGCGGAAGCAGAAAGATCCTCAGATCTTACGGGAGCTAATTTTTGCAGAGATCCTCAGTAGTGATGGTTTCCCTTGCAGAAGGGACGAGCTTTCCCAGCTCTCCACCTCTGGGTCTGGGGCGTGAGGAGCTGGGTTTTCATCTCGCTGTGACGGTTTTGTTTGTGCCACTTGTCCCCCCCAGAAAGGAAACGGTGCGGTTTGGTGCGTGGTCTGGAGAGGAGTGCGCTTTGGGGGGTGTCGAGAAGGAGGCTTTGAGAACAGCAAATATTTATAGCATGTTACAGCAATGGCATTTGCAGATATTTTTGGCTATTAAGGGAAAATAGTGTTTGCCTCCCTGGCTACACCGGCTATTTGTGCTGACAGCCCTCCCGGCAAAGGCCCCTTTCCCATCGCTCCCCCAACACCTCTCGTGGCTTTTTGTGCTTCCCGGACACAGCGAGTGGGTGAGTTCTGTCCCTGCAGAGCCCCCCCAGGGTCTCGGGGGGAGCCCCTCGCTCTGCCCTTGGGCTGTGCCGCTCTGCAGAGGAGCGCAGAGTCAGTGGAAATGATGGAATCCATTTAAGCACCTGCCAGACCTCCACCCAAGCGGAATAGAATTTTATAACTGTGAGAGCGTGCTTTAATGGTGTGTTTGAAGGACTAGAGGCTCAGCTTGAGCCCTGGCGCAGAGGAGCCCGTGACTTGGGTCCCCGTGTCATCTGGCACTGGCGTGAGCCCCAGCACAGGGCAGCGCCGGGAGCGGGAGCGGGCGCCCTCCCCAGGGAACGCCGCTCTGCTCTATTTTCCCCGGCCCTACCAGTGTCGGTTAAAGCGTCGTAAGCTGAGGTGCCATATGTCATCCTTTCCTACAGCCTTTTTAAAGTGCGAAGAGAGAGACAACTGTGAGAGATGGCATTTCCGCGCTCCGTACCGCAACATATGCTTTTTGTGAATCGACTCAGCCTATTATAATTGGGGCAACAGGTAGCGTCACATTGCTGGCTTCTTCTGGAGACTTGGGAAGCTCCCTGCTCCCCTGATTCCCCATTTCTCTCTTCCCTTTCTTTAAAATTCTGCTCATGTGGGCTTGGGATCCACCGCAGCATCCCCAGCAGCAGCCGCTCAGGCTGGTGACTTACGTAAGCGAGGAAGGGACCTCACAAAATTTCCTCCCTTCTGAGGGTTATTTAATTAAAAGCTGGGTTTATGGTGCACGCACTAATTATAACTTTTTTAGCCCAGAGGATCAAAACAAACTTGTTGCTTATAATTCTATAATTCAAATCCACTGCAATTAGTTTGGATGCTCAGAAATTTTCAAAATAATTCATCTATATAAATGTGCTTTGCTCATACAATTTTTTTTCTCACTTCAACTTTTTTTTTTATACGCTTATATGCAAAAGAAAACTGCCTGGGGATATGTTCCTTGCAAAAAGTAGGGATGCTGATTCTTGAAACTATTATTCTGGGGAACAGCAATAATTATCCATGTTTTTTTAATACTGCAGTGTAGGACATCCCAGGCAACCAAGCACTGCGGGAGGGAAAACCGCCCCAGGGACACACCGAGCCATTTTCTCTGGTGACGATGGCAGCGATTTCCCATCAGGGCGAGCTGCTGAGCCTGTAATTCCGTGTTTTCTTATGAAGTACGTAGGCTTCCGAAAAGCCAGACCCCAGAGGAAAGGGCACGAAGAGTAAGAGGACGTCAGTCACTTGTCAAGGACCTGCAGGTAGTTCCCTTGGCGCTGGTCTCTTCTCACAGGTAATTAGTGATAGGACAAGAGGGAACGGCTTCAAACTGCAACAGGAGAGGGTTAGACTGGTCATTAGGAAAAAAATATTCACAGAAGGAATAGTCAGACGTTGGCACAGGCTGCCCAGGGAGGGGGTTGAGTCCCCATCCCTGGATGCATTTAAAAGTCGTTTAGGTGTGGGGCTGGGGGAGATGGGTTAGGGGTGAGCTTTGCAGAGCAGGGTCACTGGTTGGACTCGATGATCCCGGGGGGCTTTTCCAACCCGAATGATTCTGTGAAATGTTTCCCCTCCAAACTTCCCCCTCCATGCACCGTGCCCAAAGGTGGCAACTGGCTGGGCAGCCTGGGGAGAGCTTGCACGGGTGGCCCTCGCTCATCCTCGTCCCACAGCCCCGGCCTCAGGCTCATCCTTCCTCCCTTCTCATTCAAAAGCGGGGGAAACCCAGCGAGCCTTGCTGAAAAGGTTGCAATCTGTTAATGAGCAAATTGCTCATTTAATTATCTTAATTATGGTTTTGCTGAGCTAATGTTATTGACAATACAAAGGAGGGGGGAAAAAGAGAAAAGAAAAAACCTAACCCACTCCTGGAGTAGCAAAGCCTCGATTCCGGTCAAGTGCGTAACATTTGCTCTTACAGCCGGGATTAGTCTCCGATGGTTGCCGGCATGACGGCACCACATTCCCCAGCTTTGAAAAATTGAGGCAAGTGCCAGAGTTCTGCCCCGCTGATGATCCCCCCGCATGATCCCTGTGGGAAGATGCGGCACTCTTGGCGGCTGAGGCTGGTTGCCACCACGCCACCGGTTGGGATAACAATAACTTCTGCGTTTTCACGGCCCGCAAATGTCGGCACACAAGGGGAATGGGAAGGGCAGGGTCCCCGCTCCGGCGGAGCCCATGACAGAACCACCACCCAACAGCTTTGTGTTTGAGCATGTGCTTAAACATTGAGCTAATTAGCATTTGTGAGAAAACGTGCAGTAATTACATTTTTGTGCCGTTAAAACTGCAGCTACTATTATTGTATAAATAGACGAGCAAAAGCAAATGTGTTTGTTTGTACCCTACCTTGTGCAATAGAGAAAGAAACAGCAGCTGCATCAAAAGCCGTATTTATTATTCACTCAGAACACACTTTAAAAAAACATGAATAAACAGCAAAATCAAAATATTTGGTTTCGGCAGCAAGCCGGGGCTGCCGTAGGACTTCTCACTGTGCAAAAGCTGAGGAGCCAAGCGCCACAGAGCCATGCCATAAAGTGAAGGGAAGAACATTTCGAGATCAAAAGGTTTCTCCTATTCAGCTCGCGGTGCTCGAGCATGGAGCTGTCACAGCGCCAAGTCCCAGCGTTCCAAGGGCACGGATGCTCAGGCTGTGCCGGAGCCAGCTGCTCCAGGGGGGCGCAGCTTCCTCAGCGCCCCCGTTTGCTGCCTCTTCACACCCCAACTGCCCCGATAGCCCCTCCGACGGCTCGTTTCAGCAGCAGCCGGGCAGAGGGAGACCTCCCACAGCCCCCTTCCTCCTGCCCCATCGCGTTTGCTCTGCTCCTGGGACGGGATGGTCCCAGATTGACCCTGGTCACATCTTGATCCCTGGTGGCATCTTCATGGCAATGGCAAGTACAGTGATTACAGGCATTTGGTCTGAACCTGCTTAGGCATTTTCCCCTCTCAAACTGGGACCGTTTCCAGTTTAAATGATGTTAAGAGGGTTTGGGGGATGGGTTGCGGGCAGCAGGAAAGCGTGAGGCTCTGGAAAACCAGAGAAAAGGAGAACTTTGCCTCATGCCATCGCCTTCCCTGTGTGTTTCTTCCTGCCTCTGCTTGGCCCATTCCTATCCTGTGGAGAAGAAATTATAGACAAATAGTAGATAAATAATAGATAAATAGGAGAAAAATGACACAGAGACAAATAATCAGTGCTGTGAAGGGCCATCCCAGCAGTGGGGACGAGGTCCCGGCGCTGTTTCAGAGGAGCAAGCCCATCTCCGCAACCCGCGCGCCAGCCCAAACTTGCCCAAACTTTGGGGCTCTTCAGAGACCCGTGAGCCGGCCAGGAGGTCTGGAGCGGCTGGGGGGGGGCCACTCGGCAGCCCGGGCACGGGCAGCTCCTGCCGTTTGAGTGCTGGGAAGCCAAATAATCCGGTTTTCCCAGCCCGAGACAGAACAAGCACGTCATAAATATTCATCTGCTCAAATGAAAGCATTAGCCCTTGTTTCCTCGAGTGGAACTAACTGAAAATTGATGATAGTTTTCTGAAAAATGCGAGATTATGTACACAGAAGCAATTACATATAAACTTATTAATTATTTAACAGCTTGTTAATGAGCGAGTTTCGGTCTTGTACCTTGGGCCGTCCCAGCCGTGTGCTGCCGTGGGCAGCCAGGCGTGGGGAGCCGAGGGACCGGGATGCTTTCCCGCGTTTAGCCATGACCTTTGGATGCCGAGCTCCAAAGCCAGGGGCCAGGGGCGCAGCAGACCACTCCTGCTCCGCGCCTGGAAGCATTATCCACTCTTGAAACTCTCATTAAACGTGCATGAATGGAAATAATTTGATTTTCTCATGCAAGCAAACAATTTGCATTGATAGAAAAGGCACGTTCCTTGAGCGCCCACTTCGAGCCTCTGGCGCGTGGAGTTTCTCACCCATGGTTTGTGCTGCCTGCTCATGTGTCGAGTGTGGGAGGTCTCAGCCAGGCCCTGCTCTATCCCGCTGCAGCTGCTTCAGAGGTGACCAGGACGGCGTTTCTCTCCATACCCGCCGTGGTGCTGCTTTCAGAAATATTTTTCACACCTTTATAACCCGTTCTAGAGTTGAGATACGTGCCCGTAGGTGGGTGCACGGCACGCAGGGGCTGGGAGAGAGAGAAACCCAGCATGCTGTTCTCCTTCACCTCAGTGGAAGATTTGTGCAATAACGAAAGTAAAAAATAACCAACACTTGCAAATGCGAATAAGGGGAGGTGCAGTACCTGTGTGAAGTGGATTATGTGCATTAGTTGCAAATAGATTTCTTATGTGTTAGTGGACATGGGAAGCACAATATTCCACGTAGTTGCCCTTACGTGTGGCATTCCCCCCGCCCGGCTGGGGAGGGGGATCAGCTGGGGCAGGGCGAGGACACAGGGCTCAAACCATTTCACCTGGGAATCAGAGTCAGGTGCAGGTGAAGCCGCTCTCCTGGCAGAGGGTGAGGCTATAAATTACCCCATCAGGGGGAAAGTTGCCTCTTTGTGCTTCCCTATCCTCTTTCTTCCTCTCTAGGTTATTCCAGAGCAGAAAAGCAAAAAGTCTTGTGAAGCAAAGCCTGCCGGCCTGGGGAGCGCTGTGTTTCCCTCCGGCTCTGCGTGGGACTGGTGCTGGAGCAGGAAGGCAGGAGCATCTCGCGGGGTGCGCGAGGCAGGGCAGAAGGGAGCCAGCCCTTCCCACCACACGTGCTGCTCGACGCGCCCGCAGGGACGTCGCTGCCCTCGGGAGTGTCGCTGCTGCCCAGGTTGCTCCTGCAGGAAGGCAGCTTGCAAAAAACAGGTCGGGACCCGGCAGAACTGGTGAGCAAAGCTCGGAGCTGTGGGCAGGGGCTGGTGGGACGGGCACCAGGCACCATCGCTTCTCCGCTGGGTTTGGCTGATGCTCTATTGCAGAGGCACCAGGCAAGGCCCTTGCAAGGGACTGGTCAAGTAGTTTGCACTTTAATTCTCTCTCCTCTTCAGACGAGAGCATGTTTTAAAATGAAATGTAATCTGGACTTTTTAAATTTAATATAATCTGCTTCCATATTTCAGAACCAGTATGACAGTGGCTTTTTTTTCCCCTGTGAGCTAATTTGCTTATTCCTAAAGGAAGCTGGTGCAAGATCTTGTTAAGGGATCTGCAAAGATTGAGTTTTAGTTCAGGCCAACAGGAAAGGTGTCAGGCAGCAACGTGAGCAATGGAAGAATTAGTAGGGGCGTTATTAGAGACACACAAATCCCGTTAGCACAAGTGGGGACAGATAGGCAGGGCTCGGTGGTCGTTACTGGAGAAACTGGATCCCGTGTCAGTCAGGGAAGGGTGTTCCTGTAATTTTATTGATGGCCGTGACCGTGACGAGCCGAGTGGTTGGAG
>NW_009702299.1:14907-15736 GCF_000703405.1 Apaloderma vittatum
TGCCAGCAGGAGCTGTTGGCAGAGGGTTTGGGTGTCTCGTTGAAAGGTTTCCTGCAGGAGATGTGTGGGCTGGGGCGGGGAGCGGGGAGAAGCCCTATCACAGTTTGGAGTGCGTATCTCTGGTGAGGAGCTTCATTGCATTATTCATCCTGGAAACTGTGTAAACCAAGAAAGTGAAAAAGAGGGAATTTGCTGCTGTAAGCTGAGGTGTTTTAACATGCAAATGATGGTTTTTATTCCTACCGATGGAACTGCGGGATTTTTAATTTTACACGCTCTGTGCTCAGTTTGCTGTCTGTGCATACACGGCAGTCCCACGGCTCTGACTGGGCTCTCCCCGTATTTCCATCGCTGTCGAGCAGCTCTCAGATCTGTGATAATTTAATTAACCTGCCCTATCCTGCCAGAGCGGGAGGAAACAATCCAGACACCCAGGGAGTTTCTTCTTTGATCACGTGCGTCTCCCGGACAAAAGTCACAGAATGGCAGCTTTCCCCACCTGGAGATCTCGCTGAGAGTTTTTAAATTGCAGGTCGCTTTTGCAGACATGTGTCAGGTGCTCGGGGTGGAGAGGAAAGCAGCCTCCGGGGCGGTCGGCGTGCGGTCGCGTCTGAGCCGATCCGGCCGTGGCAGCTCGGGGAGCCGAGGACGCTGCGTGCGGCGGCGTTTGGGAGCCGGCCAGAAATCCAAGGTGCTTGCACAAGGGCAAAGGAGTTTCAGAAGTTGAAAGGTAGGCTTCGACCCCGCCGCTTGTCAATGTGATGCTCCGTAGCTCTAAAAATAGAACGTCTCCAGTGGAGGAAAGATATTTTTGGAAAAGCTGGGTACT
>NW_009702299.1:15804-17527 GCF_000703405.1 Apaloderma vittatum
GTGTAAAGTTTTTGAAGTGCTGGGAAGGAGACGGTGAGTGCCCCTGTGGTAAGGGACCACTGACCAAGGGGAGGCTGAGGTCTGTTTGCAGGTCCTCCCCAGCGCCCGGAGGGATTCAAACCTGACCAAACCCCACCTGTGCCCCTGGGTGAGCTTGGAGCCGGCGGGCTGCGAAGGCCCTGGGGGCACACGGGGCGATGTCCCCGTGCGGAGGTGACGGACGCCGGCTGTTTCGAAGGCAGCTAATGAGCTGTTTGCAGTCGGGCGGGAGGCGGCGGGAGCCCCAAGAGACGCAATTAGTCATCGCTTCACTCCGGGCGCCGCGCGGTGAAGCCCGAGTCGAACCATTAGAAGATCTGATCCCGTGGGTCATGCACGTGCCTCGTGATGAACCGACGGGAATGCCCCCAGCAGGTTATTTACCAAAATCACTGCTCCAAACGCGCTGTGGGGGGAACGCTAAATGTAGGGAGGTGGGGAGAAATTATGAACTCCAGCTAGAAATTCACTCGGAGAGAGCAGGCGTAAGAAGTGTATTTTTCTTTTTGTAAATGAAAAAAGAAAAATATACTCATTTTGCCGTGGGCTGCCGGCAGACAGCTCATGCCAGCTCTGCCACGTCTCCCTGATAGTGATGGAAACTGCCTTGGATGTCTCTTACGAGCACTGGAATTAATACCTTTCTTCATTGGAAGTGGCACATCTAACTACTCCCCAAAAGGTGAACATTAATATTCTGATTTTCAGTGGTTAGACCCATGCTCTGGCCTCAGAGCTGCAGAGATGGGGGACGAGGGAGCAAAGCGTGGCTCTGGAGTCTGGGGAGCCCAGCTCCATCCCCGCAGGGCTGCTTGCTGCTGGAGGGAAACACCTCCAGTGAGGCCAGATCCCCCTGGAAAGGTTGTGCCGTGACAGCTCCCGCATCAGTTTGCCGTCTCAGAGCATTTTCAATCCAAGAAAAGGAGAGAGAAGTCTTCACAAACGCAGCCTCATTATCTATGTGGCATTTAAGCATAATTTATGCCCGACGTCTCACCACTTCCCTGGTAGGAAATTGTATTATTGGTTCCCCAGCTCTCGGCTTCTGCGGCAACTCTGTCAGAAATATTGAAATAAATCGATCCGACTCGAGCTCTCTGTGCATTTCTATTGCCGGTTTATCAACGCGGGCGAGGCACTAAATGAGTTATGTTGACGGGACGAGGAGGGAGGTGAAGGCTCGGTGGCCTGGCTGAAAGGGACTTCAGGCATCTCGGTGATCTCCCATGCTGGAGACCCAGCTGGGTTCTCTGTACCTCGGGTTTTCCTTCTTTTCTTTTTTTTTTTTTTTATCACATCCTAATTAGGGAGCCAGCAACAGCTTTTAAAAAAAGAAAACAAACAAACAAAATTAATGAGCAGCGTCAGGGGAGGGAAAAAAGCGTTTTCTGGCCGGAGTCCTTGGCACCGGTAGGCAATCGCCGCCGCTCTTGGAGAGCGGTTAGCCCGCCGTGAGCTGCCAGCTGAGGAAGTCAAGTGAAAACCAAGTGCCTGGAAGCCGAGCTCGCCGCAGCCTCCCTCTGCTGAGCTCATTTAGTGCCTCAGCCCGAGCAGTGGGTACTTGGATGTTTATGCCCAGACTAAATTGCTCTTGGAGCTCCGGCTCGTTTGTCAGCGAGAGAGAAAACAAGCTGTCGTTTGGAGTAACGGCCGCCACAGCTCCTTCTCCTGGGTGCTCCTCCCC
>NW_009702299.1:17558-22626 GCF_000703405.1 Apaloderma vittatum
CTGGCTGCTCCTGCTCGCGCCGAGGAGGAGGAGGGATGCAACGAGCATCCCCAGCCCGGGGCTGATGCCAGCTTGGAGACACCTGGCGGGTGCTCAGCCCTTCCTGGTGAAGGCTGTTGATGCCAGGGGCCACTTCTACCACCAGCGCTCCCCTGCCCGCGGCAGCATCGCTTTTCCTCCCAGGGGTCGAGCAGCGAGTGTTTTCCTTGTAGAGTCCATGAAACCTCGTGGCAGGGGAAAGTTTCATGAAGTCTTGTTGTCCTCGTCGAGATCTGCTTCGCTAAGGCAGCGGGAGGTGACCCACTCGTTTTCCCTGCCAGGCGCTGGCCTGTGCAGTCCTGGTTCCATGACGCGCTCCTCACACACGTGTGTTCTTCCTCTCTCTCTCCACGGACCATCCCAGTGCTCTCTGGAGAAACCAGCAAGTCCTTTCTGGTCTGCAGAGAAGCAATGCTAAATTGTTTTTTTTGTTTTTGTTTTTTGTTTTTTTTTCTTAGCAATGCCCCTCTTCAGTAGAACCTTCAGAGTTTGGCCCAAAGTTTTGGGTAGGAAGAGCATAGTTTTCTTGCTTTGGCATGAAGTTAGGAGCCCAGATGGAGGCGTTTAATTCCTCACAGGGATTATTAGGAACAAAAAAGCATTGGAGAGAAAGCACGCCATAAATCCAAGCCTTTCTGTAAGCTCTAAATCTGTTACACGTTAGACCATAGTCTCCTAAAACAAAAGTGACTGCACCAAGTAGAGACTGTTATTGTTTAAATGTTTCTGCTGGGAAATACTGCATGAAGAGAAGATACAATAGCTGCCCTGACGCAGGATTTATTAGAGCGAGTTGGCACCAGGCTTTTTGTAGGGAGTGGAATATGCTTGTAGAGATTATACCAGATTTACAGTGATTAATAACGGATTGGACATGGCAGACTTCAAAGGGTTTGACTCCCTCGCAGTTTGGTGGTAGGTTGAGTTGCAGGAAAAATTGCAGATTCGCTCCCATGGTTCAGGCAAGGCTTTTTTTTTTTTTTTTTTTTTTTTTCTTTCCCCCTCGGGGAGCGAGGCTTTGGGCCAGATAGCATCAGTGTGTCCCCACTTGTCGCAGCACAGCAGGACGCCGAGGTCACCGCCCTGCTCAGTTCCCCATGGGACCCGCAGCCAAACCCGGCTCCAGGGCTGCCCCGCTCTGGCCCCGCAGCAGGGAGAGCCGCCTGGGGGGGCAAAGCCCGTAATGACGGGAAGGGTTCTTCTCCCAGAGGGAACGGGGAGCTCACCTGCCGGGAGGATGAGCGGGGATTTTGTCATCAGCCTGAGGGATTAAGCGAGCTGGGAAATGTAGGACATCCCTCTCGCTGGCAGTGTCGCCTGTGCACACACAGACCTCGAGCTATTTTTAAAGACCTTCCAGTGTGTGCTGTGGCTGTAACTTTGGGTGTTAAACTCTTGGAACGTGCCTTGCAGCAGGAGCTTCCTCTCCCACTTCGTCTGGAGGGTGCTGACCATGCCCAGTACAGCGCGGCAAACAGAGATCGCGACTTTGGAAATCAGTAACAGCACCGTTAATTGCGCATTGGTGTAACCACGCTCTCGTTTGCTCTGTTGGGCGATTTAGGGGTGTCCTGCTTGCAGCTGTGGTTGCACCCTGCTCAGCCACGTCGCTTCTCTTTCCCCGTGTGCTCAGTGCGTGCTGCTGTGGGTTCCCCCGGCGAGCTGCGGAAGGGCCGGGGCGAGCGTGTCGCCGAGGAGCCCGACAAGCGTCATTGGGAAGTGATAAATGCTTCGGCCGTAATCGAGGGTTATTGTGTGCTGTAGTTGGGAGGCACCTCGAACTAACGAAGATGTTTTCCCCCTATCTGCCATTATCTGGGTGCCTGGAAGATCTGCGGAGGAGCTCTCCTCCTGCTCCAGGCAGGGCTGATGGGATTTGCACCGGTCCCAGTTGCCATGGAGAAAGTGTTGGATGACTTTAATACATCTCTGCGAATTTCTCCCCGGAGTTTTCCCCTGACAAGCTGGACTGGAGGTAGCGTATAAGAAGCTATAATCTTCCAACCTTATGAAAAAATGATTGATGGAGTGTGAGGGAAGTAAACAGCTTGCTGGGGCTCTGGCAGCATGTGGCAGCAGGTGCTGGGACACGGTAAAAGATGAGGGACCAACTGTGGGATGTACCCCTGGACTGGGGCTGCACTAGTCCTGCTCTGCTGTCCCAGTCCCTGCATCTCTCTGGTTCTGAGCCTCCCAGGGGTCACCTGGCTGCCCCCCCGAGCTTTGCTGAGCCCCTCAGGTGTGGGGTGTGACAGGGACCATGGCAGTGCCACGCTGCTGCTCCGCTTCCTCGTGGCCAGCCCCCGTGTGGCTCTCGCTAGCCCAGTCAACGGAGTGAGCTGCCCCCCTCCTCGTTACCGTGTGTTCACTGGGAGTTACGGGGAGGGAAGTAGACCTCTGTTTTCACATCGGTGTATTCCCGTTTAAAAATACTGGCATTTGCATTTGCCTGTTTGCTTTTTAAGTCGATTGAGACATGAATGATTCATAAAAACAAAGGAAAAAATAATTTGCAGCTCAGCGTGCCAAGAAGCAAGTGTTCCCCTGCCCGGAGAGCCCGAGGTCTCGCGTGGGGATTTCCCCCCGGGATCAGCAGCCTGCCCTGCCCTTAATCAAGCGGGACACGGGCTGTGATGGGATCGAGTAAAGCTGAGCTGGACCTTTCCAGTGAGAAAATTAGGTTTTGCTGAGAGAGCAGGGCTGGCTGTCAAAACCCGCAGCAGCTCTGGACTCGGGTGGGTGGCTCAGGAGCCAGCACTGGGATACGCCGGGAGCTGCCGTCAGTTTGTCGCTGCCACCTCCGTCCTCTTCCCTTTGGCCGCCTTATTCTATTATTTTTACCCCCACCTCCAGTGCTCCTTCTACCTGCTTTAGATTCTCTAAACATTTTCTCTCCAGCAGCTCGTGGGTTTTTGAAATATGAAGTCCATCCATCACCTGGTAATGTCACCTCCACTGTGTTTCTGCTCCCAGGCAGCCTGAGCTGGGCACCACAAGGGGATGCGTCTGGTGAGCGACTGCTGCTGTAGCCAAAAACCAGGTTATCCAGCTCCTTGTTCTTTCCTTGCCTTGTTTTCTGGGGGTTTTGGTGCAATCATCTGCCCTGGCACTCAGCTTGGAGGACAATTTCCCATGGAGAGGAGAGGTTGCAAGGCAAAGCGCGTGCTTCAGCTGATGTACCGGGGTTAAAAAGTAATTAATTAGCGAGTTTGTGGTGTTTTCCCATCTGAAATTAAAAACAAAAATTATGCAGAACATACAAGGTAATTAGGAAGCAGCAAGATACAGCACACCTTTAAACGAGAGCTCTAAAAAGCATGGTGTTCGGCAGCAGGTTTTTAATGTAACAGCAAACACGGGCTCGTGCCCGCGATCGCGTTGCTGGGAGCGTTCATCACCTCCCACTACGGATCCAGGCGGGGCCCCACCAGCGCCCGAGTTTTTCCATGCTTATCCATGATCAGATTTCCTATTTAAAATCTATTAGCCAAGTTGAGAGAACTGGTTCATGTTTTTTGTGCCTACTTTAATTTTCTTTTCCCCCCTTGCATTTACAACTGGCCCCCAGTGCTTCATCCACCGCCTGATGATTTATTTAGCTGTGCAGGATGTTCCACCAATTTATTCGAGTGGAGTGTACGGAGCAGGTCACACATATTAAACGTAGAGTTTTTACTACAGTCAGTTCAATAGTCTGAAAGGAAAACCTTAATTTATTTTTTCCCTCATCTTTTACTGTGTCCCAGCTGCTGTTTCTGGCAGGGCAGTTCCTCAGCCTGGCGATGCTGGTGCCAGGGCACCCCATGGCTGGGGGAGTCAAGGTACACATCTCCTCCTGCGTGATCCAGATACCTCTCTTGGCACAAAACCGAGGCTGGAAATGGAGGACTTTGCAGGATTTTACCCGTCTGCATGGGGACTTGATGGTACCTTCCCTCGGGAGTGCGTTTCCAAGGGCTCCTCGTTCTCCGCAGAGGTAAAGCCTCATTTTGGGAGCTGGGACCGAGGGCAGCCGGGGCTGTTCAGCCGGGCAGCAATATTTCCCTGTCTGAGAAACGTTTCCTTTCCTGCAGCCCCATCTGTATTCATCCACTGCTCCCATTTCCAATTGCACTGTTGATACCAGTATCCGTCATTGCTCGCTCATATTTGCCAACCTGGAGAAAATCCTTTCTTGGGCTGGGGTTGATTGAAGCCATTTTGCTTAGGTCAGCGCGTGGGGATGCCCGGGGCAGGGGGCCGGCCAGCTCTGTGGCCCTGACCCCCCCAGGTGGGCAGGCTCTGGCTGCGGGGCTCACTCCGGCACGGTGGGCTCGCGCCTCCTTCGGTCTGACACCTGCAGTCGATCCGAGCGTGCTCGGGGTAGTACCTCTGTGTCTTTGGAGCAGTTTATTTGGTTTCTGAAGTGCTGATTTTCTAGAGTAATTTCTTGCCCGAGCGTCTTGTCGTGTCTGCACTAAGTGAGTTGGAGGGTTATTTTCCAGTGCGCTTTGTTGTTTTGATTTTTATTTTTTGGTTGGCTCTAAATTTACGTTGAAGTGTAATTCTGTTTTGGTTTTTTTGCTGACTTGGGCATGAAAAGAAACACGCTGCCGTCATCTGGGAATCCCTACAAGGCTTTCGTCTCTCGGGCAGCCTGCTGAGCTTCGTGGGTCCTGCTTCCCGCGCCCCAAAGCCCTTTTCTCCTGGTTCCTCTTTTCCTTCGTCGAGCTTCAGCAGTGCCGTGGATGTGAGGACGTGGGGATGCAGGGACACTGTGTCCCAATCCCCCCCTAAAATCAAGCAGTGAAATAAAGGGTGGCCTGGGAGTGCAGAGGAGGGAAGAGAGAGCCTGATCTTTCCAGATGACATTTAAGCCTGCAGAAGGCCGATGTATTTTACCCACTGTCAGATTTAAAAGGCACCGAATTCATTATACTGTTGAATAAATCACTTTATTTTTTTTTTAAATGTACTTTTCTGGAAAAGAGCCACTGCTTTCCAGTTGAGAGCTGCCCCTGCCAGGACAAACGTTCTCGTTCCTCCTCTC
>NW_009702299.1:22657-26018 GCF_000703405.1 Apaloderma vittatum
CCAAGGGGCTGAGGTCCTTCTTGGGACTGGCATCGTGCTCCTCCAGCCCCGACAGCCGAAAAGGGTTGGGTTGCTGAGATGGGGCTGGTAAGTCAGGCAGGGAAATAATCAGCTCCCAACTGAAGTGAGGAGATTCTTGGTATTTTACAGCTTCTTTCATACACTTTACAGGAACTAATGGTTACACAAATAATACCTGGGGGATGATAACAAGCTATAAATAATTCAAGGTTCTCCGGCACAGAGCTGCCGCGTGCAATGCAGGTTGGAGCTGCGCACGGGAGCCTCGGGTCCGTCTCCTCCTGACAGAGGCACGGGGAGAACCAGCACCCCCTCGCTGCCCTCTCACCATCCCGGCAGCCCTCTCGGCTGCTCTCCCAGCCCTTCTGGACTTTTCCTCCCTTCATCCCCGCGTCTCCCACTGCAGCGGCTCTCGGTGACGCCTCAGGCTGATATTTCCAGGAGAAGCCAGAGGTTTCCGTGCGTGCCGGGGCCCTGCAGCCACCTCCCCAAACCCACAACCCATCGCCTTCCAAGCAGATGTGTGAACAAGCTGCTTTGACATCCACTCGACCCAGGGAAGTAGCTGTTTTCACGTCAAAGCTCGAGCATCTTGGGAGAGTGACCACCTCCTGCCAGCTGTGGGTCGGGGCGGTGCAGGGAGAAGCTTTGCCCGTCCCTGCGCCGGCGTTTTTCATGAGTTTTGAGGGGTTTTGAGAGCTGTTGTCCAGAATTCCCCAGCTGCAGATTTAGTGGTTTTGGTGTAACTCTGCTGCTGTGTGCTTTGTGTTATTGCAGCCGGGCACAGCATGCTGTGTCGTACCATGACGGTCCCCTCGCCAGCACAACATGTGCGCACTGACGTCAACATGGGCTGCACCAGGCGGCCATGAACTTCCTGGGGTGGGAAACGTTCCCGGCTCAACCCCAGGAGCTGGGAAGGGGTGACGGGGAAGCCGCTCTGCGACCGCTGTCTGGAAGCAGGGAGAGCTGGCTGCTGGTGGGGGTCTCAGCCTGACCCCAAACATCAGGTGCCCCGACTGCCCCGCCAGCTATCTTAACATTTAGCCAGCAAACTTCTTGCTCTCTTAATGAGAACATGAGCAGAAAAGCTGGTGGCAGGACCCACAGCTCAGTAAATCAAGGGAGCAAAACACCTTCTACATCACCATTTGGCAATGGGTTCTTCCTTCTCAGCCTGTTTCCCGGGAAAGACTTGGTCTGTCTAATCTCTTATCTGTGACTATGAAATTGTGTTTCCCTCTTAATAGACCTACAGATGTTACAGATGGATAGTTTGGGAGACACTCTGCAAACGGCAGCAATGCTAAAAAGGGGTTTCCTCACTTTGGGTTGAGGAAACCAGCTCACAGCAATGTGGGGATATGGATCGGCCTTGCTTCTCGGGGACCCGTCTCAAACCGCACCATTTGTGCTTCATTCCAGCTTAACCAGGGCTGGGGAGGTCTCTGAGAAGCTGTCTTTAGTTTGGAAATCACGCAGCTCTGGGTTTCTCCCCAGTTTCACCTGCAAGTTTTGCAGGCGCCAGCTCCACACTTCAATATTTGAGTTGCAGAGACTCCAGCCGACGTCCTTTCTCCCCACTTTGTGCCTGGCAGGGGCCGTGTCACCAGGCAGCGTCGCTGGTGTGGGTGTGATGTGTTGATGTGAAGTGCCCCTGGTCCTGTCCGCCCCCCTCTTCCAGCCCCAGGGGCTTCCTGGGACCAAAGGTTTCCTCCAGCCTGGGAACTTGGGGCTGCAAGGAGCAAGCCCAAACCACCGCCGAGTGCTTCAGGACCGGGGAAAATCAGGCTCCCTCCTTGCCGTGCTGCTTCTGGACGCCCTCGCAAGCAGGGAAGAAGAGAGGGCACACAAGCCTCTGCGATGAGGCCGGTTGATGAATGAATTGGGAGCTGCTGAGGTGACCTTTCCAGGAGGAGATGGATGCTGTGCCCGTCCCGTGCCTGCCCACGACATCGAGCCCTTCGCAGGACACCGCTCGGCAATGCCCCTGTCGCCGAACCTGCACGGTATTTAAATATGTTGCATTAATCACTTTATCATCCAAACACAGGTGGATTGATGCAGTTGCTTAATACTCTGTTTAAGCAGTTGACGTTTTAAAAAAAAAAAGCAGCTAAATAATGGAGGGAATTGCTGTAAAATTAGAAAACCGCTCTCCTTCACAGCCGCCGCCGAGATGTTTACAGTGGTTGCTGCTGTGGGTGTATCCAAGGGCTGATATCTCAACGGAACTGAGAAGGTGAGGATATAAGTAAAAAAAGAAAAAGCAGAGGCGCCGTTATTTTCTCTAGATAAAAACGCTTCTTCGCTAAAAATGATTGCCCCCGGAGAGCATGTGCTGGAGCTGAGGGTCCGAGTCCTGCGCTGGCTCCCCAGGATGGAGCAGGCAGGTGTGAAAAACCTCTGTGGTGAGAAGGAACGAGCTTCATCTCCTTGTGTTTTAACACGGGAAACGTCACCTGCTCCTCCACCTCCTCTCATAAACAGAGAATTCATCTGTCAGCAAGCTAAACCAATATAAGTTGAATAATGTTTGTTGATTGATGTAGTCGGTGAATTCCGTGTTTTCTTTAAAATATTTGCTGCGTATTTCTGTAAATTATTCAGCCGGTTTATAAGGCAAAGCAAATATTTGTGAATAGATATGAATTATGTGATTTATAAAAATGAAATATTCATGAGTCATTTTCATTATTCACCTCGTCCTGGAATTGCTACATAAATCTGATCAAGCAAATAGATTTGGTGAAGCTCAGCCCGAATTTACGGGTGTCGCGGAGCTCGCTGCCTCCCACGCGGAGAACCCGAGTGGATTCGAAGCAGCTGTTGGAACCGTGAGCTCCGCTGCTGGCTCTGCGGAGAGGCGGGCAAGGACACGGCGGCTGAGCCAGTAGCGAGCTCTGCGGCACCTGTTCCGTGTGGGAAACCTGCTCTAACCTGAATTTTCAGCAGAGGCAAGGACAGGAAGAGGAGACGAGTGATTCCCTTCCCTGACAAGGACGCCGATGCTGCCGGGAGGTCGCATGGCACCGCAGGGAAGGGTGCCGGGGTGAGGTGTTTGCACTCAGAGGGATGACTGCGGGCAGTTGGAGCGTCAGCCACATGACACAGAATCACAGAATTATTGAGGCTGGAAAAGACCTCCGAGATCATCAAGTCCTTGCGTGAAGAACT
The DNA here is from genome assembly GCF_000703405.1 of Apaloderma vittatum. Classification (NCBI taxonomy): domain Eukaryota; kingdom Metazoa; phylum Chordata; class Aves; order Trogoniformes; family Trogonidae; genus Apaloderma; species Apaloderma vittatum. The sequence goes on from NW_009702299.1 coordinate 25,856, forward strand.
GGATAGAAGCTTTGCCCCTGGGGGCTCCCAACCCGGCGCTTCCAGCTCCCCTTTGCCAGCTCTTGGCCGATGCTGGCGTGGGCACGAGGTGGTGAGAAGTCTCCCCGGTTTCCCACGAGTGCCCCGTCCCTGCTGCCAAGCCCGCTCTGCCCCCCACCCGTCG
>NW_009702300.1:0-11967 GCF_000703405.1 Apaloderma vittatum
GGCCAGTCTATCATTCTATGATTCTATGACTTTACTATCTTAATGCAGAGAAGCCACTCTACATGCAAATTATCATTGTTATTATTATTGAAATATCAAACCTGAAAAATCTAGACGTTTCTCTTTCTGGCCTGCAAGTCTTTTTGAAGGACTACAATAAAATATTTTTATAAATGCATTCACATGCATAGATGTGAAACACTTTTGTGTAGTCCATCATTATTGCCATTTCATGGTTGCATTTTATTGGCTTTATTCTATAGCAGTGAAGCCTACGAGATTTTTTTTTTTCTTTCAGCAGCAGTTAGGAATCATCCTCAGCTGCAGATGCTGATTTTTTTCCCCCAGAGTGAGGTAATCCGAGGCAGTTATTTTTTTTTTTTATGTTATACAAAGTTAGGAGAATGTAACAGTATCTGACTGAACCTCTGCTGTAATGTGATATTGCAAACATCGTGGCTATTGTACGCACAACATTTGCCTCATGAGTTTTCCCATTTGGATCAAGTATGGGCTGATCTCACAGGCTGACACACAGGTGATGCTGTACCATAACATGCCTCAGCACCTCAGCTCAGCCAATTGTCTTTGGTCTTAAAAAAAAATTAATCAAATAATAGTAGAAGCTTTTAATCATCATCATCATCATCATCATCATGGCTAGGCTTCGCGAATGGAGGTATGGGAAGGGCTTTTAATAATACAACTGAACATAAAAGCCAAATTATACTTTTATTTGGTCTAAACATGATGAGTAACAAATTGTGTTTTCAGTTCTGATACTTAATACAAGTTCAAGATCTATTTTTCTTTTAGAGAAATGGTATAAGACTATAAACAAAACATACGGTCAGCATTTTTGTTTCTGTCACAAAAATTACTTCCATTAATTATCGGTGTTCTTGGCAGCCTCAGCAAAAAATCAGACAAATATTTTCAAGAGCCATCAGATTTTCACAATAAATGCATTTCAGATTCTAAACAGCACACATAGTTTGCCCCAAAAAATAGACCTCCTCCCCCCTCGCAATGTGCATATTGTCATTGAATTAAATGGCAGGGAGCGAAGCTGAGTTATAATTGTAAATACCAGAATTGTGCATGACCTGGGGCCATGTGATAGTCACAAGGTGTAATGGAAAACCAAGATGGGGAGTCCCATCCTGATTGCATCACTTAACTCTTCACATGCATAAGAAGAAATAGTCGATCTGCAATACAAATACTTTGAAATCTTCCTGATAATAAAAATGTTAAGCAACGTAACTACCTTTAAAAACAGTCTGATGTTGGTCTTCTCACTTGCTGCTTGAGAAGCAACCTGGGGAGAGATATCCAAGCACAGCTTGCTCTATGCCCATGATTATCGCTTCAGCTGTGGTTTGTTACACTCTGAAGTGTTAGTTTGGGGCAGAAGTGGCAAACAGAATCTGTCTTGTAAAGTACAGAGTGTCCTTGTCATGGTGGCAGCAGCAAGTGTGTATTTGCAGGTCATTACTGCCAGGTTTAAAACAGAAGTTCCTGTTCAGCAAAATGACGTGCATGACATTTTATCACATCACGGAAAAGTTTGTTGAACCTTCTGCATGACTCCTTTGTTAAGAAATTGATTCCTATCACCCGTTCATCTGGCAAGCCCACTTCCTGTGCTAACCGCCAGATTTTCGGACAATTTCAAGCTCTTTGCCCCAACAAATCATACGAAAGAGCTCCCGAAGAAGGGCTACAGAACCCAAAAGATAATATCACAGGGATGATACTGCTTCTTAGTGTGCAAAGTGATACAGGCTCATCACACCTTCTTCCTCTCTGTTTTGATAACCATGTGTTGCTTTTTGTCTTCTACAGATTGAAAGTTTGCTAAGGCACTAACTAAATGGAAAAGTTAGACAATGCCCACGTCTCTTGGGTGCTATAATGTTCGAATAATAATTATACTAATAGTTTCTGTTCAAGAGAAAATGTGGAGCTGGCAGTCAGAGACTGATATAGTCAGAAGAACAACTACTATAGTGATACTTTAAAATGACACTGATGTTCTGCCAGGGCAATGTTAGTAAAATCAGAGGGAAACTCAATGCAAGGCAGAAGGAAAACAAGGATAAGACCTTGAACTGGAAATCACAAAACGTTTTCTCAGCTTTGCAATTACAAGCAGAGTATTGAAAAGCAGCAAAGAAAGGCATCACGGCTAATCCACAGGAGTTCATGTAATACACCACTATTTTACTCTGGTTGAATTGCAAAAAGAAATTCAAACACTGAAGGGAAAAAATTCCCATCACATTAAAAACGCTATGTAATTTTTTTAATGTTCTGTGATATATGGCAATTGGGATATGGACTTTTAAATTCAGATATTAGTGATCCCTTCACCAGATGTATTATTCATTAGAGTACCCTCAAATATCAGCTATTTCCACTGATGGTATTCCACAAGCAGAGAAAAGTTGACCTGCAAGGTTCAGACTGAAGGACTGTGACTTATGTTTGTATTTACTATCCTTCTCATCTCAATTTCTGTGAAATTCAGATATAGATAACAGATTTATAATTTATTTTTGAAAGATGTGGGAAAGGTACATAAAGTGAAAACTCTTCATGCTGATGAGTGATTTAATTTTTGAATCATCTTTTATTTTGGGGGGGGGAGGAGTGAGGGGAGAATTCGTAAAAGTCTAACTGGGAAAATTGGAACTACGACAACCATTGACAGAGAGGAAGGGAGAGATCCAGTTCAGAGGCACAGTCGGGATGGCAGTGTCAAAACCTGAACCCAGCTTTTTAAATCCAGTAACTGGCCTAGTCCAGTGACTCTGGACATATTCCTGGGGCATGAAATGGATATTCACAGCTTCTATCATGATGTATTTCACCATTTAACCTCAACTAACTGTGAGAGAAGGAGAACCCGTTTGGTCGTTTACTTAACCAAAACGCTTAAACAAAAGCTTCTGTTTACACTGGAAGCAAGTCTGTCATGAAAAACTCTGTCCATCTTAAAAGAGGGCTCACAAAGCAAGGGAGACGTGGTGGTGGCCATTAGAGAGTGGGAGGATGAATGCGAAGTGAAGGGCTGCTTGCGAAGGGCTGGTTATGCCTGTCTCAGGAGAGCATCTGCCAAGTGCGCTCGAGAAAGAAATCTGAAATCAGACATCTGTATGTGCATTGTGTCCACCATGTTTGCTCTGAGGAGAGAAAACCATATGAAGCAAGACAGCAAAGGTGAAATCCAGCAAGACATCCTACTTTATTGCCATGGCAACTCCACCCTGATGAAAAGTGGAAAAATGATAAAACATCTCTAGGAAAAAAAAAAATCCATGCTCTCTACCAAGGGAATTGAGGAAGATGCACTTTAAGGAAGAACTTGACATTTCCACCATTTGGTGACTCTTTGAAACAAAGGTATGGCTGCAGCTTTTGCAAGCTGCAGAGTTAGAACATATTGTACTTGATAAATTATTTGGTTTGTTTAGCAGCTGAATTCTGAATTATAAGTGAAAGCTGTAGTTACAGATTAGAATCTTTAATGAGGCTGTAGCCAGACAGCATATTATTGCTGTGATTTGCCTTGATGTCTTCTGACATCTGTCATCCTTTAGCACTAGAACCACCTTTCCTGCATTAGACTTTTCAGGGTGGGTGAACACGAGTGTGGATAAGTGTGCAAGTGCATGCCTTAACACAAGCATATGTCCAGGTCCGGATGTTTGTGCTTAGAAGGAATTTTATGTATTTATGACTGCTCTATCTAAATTTAGCGTTGATTTTCATGCAAATTGGAGCAGATCACATACAGGGTCCGTATAGACCCCATTGGTGTCAGGAAGCTTAGCAATAAAACATGCAGCCTGCTTCTCCCCCTGCTAAAGACTCTTCGTGCAGCAGGGGACTTACTGGCACAGGAAGGAGCAGTATTTACCTCCCTCAGCCTTAGGGAGTCTGATACAGTACGGTTGCATTTGCCAGACATAATCCTTTAATTTTCATCTGTTATTTACAAACATTGGCATTTTTTTTGTAACTGATTTGCACGGGCAATGGATATTCTAATTCTGTACAGTAATGAGAAAAGCAATAAGAGTCTCTTACCAAAGGGCACCTTTAAAACTGAGTATATTGCTTTCTGTTTTAAAGAGCACATATCTGACACGGCTGTTGTTGTTGGTATTAACTGTAGCTAAGGCATTACAGTGGCATCTGGAGATCTCATTTCAGGTTCTAATTCCTGTGTACAAGGTGGTAGGTATATCAAAGAATAGAAAACACTGGGACATGAATCATAGAATTGTCAGGGTTGGAAGGGACCTTAAAGATCATCTGGTTCCACCCACCCTGCCGTGGGCAGGGACATCCCCCACTAGATCAGGCTGCCTTAAAAACTTCCAGATGAGAACTGATTGCAAATCACTTGATTAACAGGCCAGAGCTTTATGCAATCATCAGTTTAATGGTTGGACTTGATGATCCCAAGGGTCTTTTCCAACCTGGATTGTTCTATGATTCTATGATTCTATGATCTTCACCGTCTCCATGTACCTAACCTCATAGGGACATTTGTGCTCTCTTCCTTAGCCGTGTCTGCTTATTCCTGTTCACACACTCCACCTGGGCACCATGTGCCCTCTTGCCACTGAGCTGCAGGTTCTTTCTAGCTCTTTGGCACCCACCCAAGCGGCAATGCCTCACGGAGGGGTGAGAGGGAAGTACCCTTCAGGAGCGGAGCCCTCAGATGCTTGACTCCCCCCTACTCTTCCCAAAATCCTGAGCTCTGCAATGATGCTACGCAACAGCAACGGCAGGTGTTCAAAAAGAGATCTACAATACAATCCTATAGAAAAGCCCATGCAAATAGTTTGGTGGGCATAATAATGCGTTTTTTGAACAGAGCACTGAAGTCTAATCCCTTTGTAACTGGAGCAATAAAAAGCTCAGTACCGTAGTAAATTCATACCTTTTTTACTCCAAAGGGAAACTGTGGTCTTTAGTCTCTACTGCATTCGTCAGGGACCATGTCAGCATCTAACACAATGCTGCATTAGTGCATGATGTAAAATGGAGTTATGATCACAAGAACTTAAAGTAAATTTTGTACACCTATAAGCAACAACTCAGCAGCTGGTGTGTGCCTCCCCTCTGCTGTGAAAAGCACATACAGACTTTTCTTTGAAATAGCAGCAATTCAGAAATATGCCTGCTTAAAAAAAGTAAAAATCTGCAGCGATGACATGCTGTCTTGTATCAAAGAAGAGAACGTTTGGGCTTTTTCAGAAACACTTCACTCATCTGGGAAGGAAGGCTGTGCCTTGTGGCCAAGGTCATGGAGACCTCTGATAATTCACTGAAAGACAGCGTAAACTGAAGAAGAGAATTAAGAACAGCTCAAACTTTCTTCATTGAGGATATGGCAGAAATAGCTTTCTCCTTGCAGTGTGTGCATCACTCCTACTAAAATTAATGAGATATATGGCTTCCTGTATTTCCATCAATATTAATGAGAGATGCACGTGCCACTAATGTTAATGGGAAATACACATGCGTGTAACTCCCATTAATGATCATTAGATATCCACAGGAGAACCCTCATTAATGCTAATGAGTGTTGCACGTATATATAATTCCCATCAGTATTAATCAGAGATCTATGTGCATGTATTGTCCATTAGTGATAATGAGAGATACACATGCACGTGGCTGAAACTGTCATTAATGTTAATGCGATGTGTGCAAGAACTGACAAAAGAATATCCTTTATCTTGGCAACAGAAACTTGCCCTTTGTGTTTGGTTTCTAGCTCATTTTAGGAAATGCATTGCCTTCTATTAATAATCTAGTTTGGGTATTGCTTTGGCTGTACACTACGTACCCTGCAAAATTAAGACAAAATGCAGAGATCCATTTTCCAGATGATGCGAAGTCTGCATGTCGCAGATCGGAGTATGGCAATTTATGTATTCATGCTGGGGTCAGAATGTGGAGTTATTGAATACATGCTTTGATTCTATGGGTTTTGATCAAAATTGTCTGTCTTAATGGCAACAAATCTCACCCAAGGCTGTACTCTGATAGGCACTTGTGTAGCTGTGATCCGCCTTGAAATTAAGTCCTACTTTCATCAGACCTGTGAAGCTGGTGGCAATTTATTTTACAAATTTTCTTCTACAGTGAGTTACTCTGAATTGATTAGAGGCCGTGTGTGGAAAGTCAGTGTGAACTGTATCCTTAAGCAAAACGAGTTGGTAGAATTTACAAACTGAAAATGTGACACATTGGCATCAGTCTTTGCTATTTCTGGGAGATCATCTGTGCAGATACTGAATTTTTCTATGTATCTTTCATACCAGCAAAAGTCCATAGATAGTTAGACAGTGAGCAGAAAAGATCTCAAAAGTGCTAAAATTAAGATCGACGTTAAAAAAAAAAAAAAAGTCCCTGCAATATTCTTTTTAAAAAAATGTGATCAGGGCACATCTCACCACAGCCTTAGAAAATCTCAGAGCTTCTCGCCTAAAACAACAGTCTTATTCTCTGCTGATTAATACCATGTACAGTCACTTATGCCTTGCAAAGCAAGTGTAATGAAGCAGCACGGAAGAGAATCACACCTACTTCGCACCATGTACAGGAAACACCTAGAGAAGATGTAGGTTTGTGGGAGCTACATCAGTAGAAGTATCTTGTGTACTTTTAGCTCCCATAATTTTTCAAGGACTGGTCTCATTTGTTAAGACTGGGAGATAACTGACTGATCGAGAAAAAAGGAACTCGACAGCTCAATAAGATAGATGTTTGTAAGGAAAGCAAATCTCCCGTGCTGCTACACTGTTTGATGCTTAGAAAAAGTTAGAAAACCTGAAATGTAGCGCCACAGCCTTTATCAGAGAGGGTCCACCTGCAAAGTACAATCAGGACGTTGGTGTATCTAGCCTAAGAAATTCTTGCTCCTCAATATATCCTTCCCCAGCCATTTTTATCCCTGGCTTACACCAGGGCTCTCACTCATGCCAGCACTCTTTGTTGGACTGTGCTACAATTTAGATAATTGAAATTATCTGTTTTGGGGTTGAAATTATCTGTTATGGATTTTTTGTTCTTCCTGTGACCAGATCATTGGAATGATCCAATTCATCAAGGACAGTTGTATCAACATAGCTGAGGAGGGCTATAGACTACTGTGTAAGGACAGGAACAAACATTTTGAGAGAAGTGGGTACTACGAGAGAAAATTTCCCACTAAATTGTACTGTCACGTCCAGCAGTGGAAGTCCTTGTGACTTCTGGAGGCAGCAGAAGTATAGCATTTTCTGGATCTTGAAGCATTAAGGCTACACACTTACTGGAGGACGATTAAAAAACGAATGAAAAGGCATAGCTTATTTTTCCTGTTAATCGCTCTTTGTAGATGCCCCATCACTTCCTTCAAGCTACAGCTGCTTGTAATTCCTTTATTCCTAGGAGGCAGAAAGCAAGGAGGTTCCACGTCAGAGGAGCAAACACAAAATGAAAACAAAACAACCCCAAACCTAAACAAAATAACCACAAAGTTTGCTCCTGGAACAACGTGCACTTGAATCTACAAATAAGGAATTTAATTTGGCACTGGGCTGCACATTAATAGCAGACTAAGAGCTAACAAAAGCCTATCACAAAAACATGACTTAGGGCTCAATTTTCCTTTCTGAGCATGTAACCTTTGTTTACATATTTGCAGCTCTAGGGCCCTGCAGTGTAATCAAGTGCTCCTGATTTTAATTAAGGGAGAAAATTTGCATATGCAAACTCCCCTCTTACTGGTGTTAATGCCTCAGCGATGCCAGCAGCTTTGAAAGTACTAAGAAAACAAAAAAAATAAAAGGGGCAAAATTCCAAAAAATTCAACAATTAATCAGTTTTGCTTCCCTAAAGTAAGCGAAGGACCAGAGATGACAATATAAAATAGTTCCAGTTGTAGAGCTAACATGCACTAACTGAGATTCTGGTCCAGCTTTTAACTGGAGGAGGTGTTTTCATAGCTAATACAGCATTCTCATCCCACCACAGGGTCTGAGATAAATAACTCGAGCTCAGGTTTCACCATTCTGTGGAGAAGCCAGGCGTAGGTGAAAACCCTTTTAATTTTGAGTGATTGCTGTTTACAGAAGAGCTCCTGCCTCACGCAACCCAGGGAGATGCTTATGGTTTGGGGGCTGTACCCTTAGACATCAAGCTTCCACGGGGTGCTCCAGTTTGTTGCTCCACCTTTCTTTTTGGATGGCTAGAAACACACTGATCCTCTGCAGAGAGAAGCTGACAAGAATCAGCACAAGATCAAGCCAGATGTCTGCAGTATATGTAAAAAAGACAGTAAATCCCGTGTGCTTAACTTAATGTCACAGAGACATTCACAGATACACCAGAAATCTAGGGTTTTCAATCAAGCATGCAGGGGCTACCAGGGGAGTGGAGAAAGTCGGGGTTTTCCCGTGTTAGTTTAACTATATGATCCTCCAGTAAAATTTGGATGGTGGCATTAATTCCCACTGACCTGCTCACCTCCAGAAGGCAAGTTTCTCTTTTGAGAGAGAGAGAGACAGAAGCTTGGCACAACATGATGCTGCTTGGAGCAATCTCCCTTTCCATGCAGGCACCTGAGTGGTTAGAGGAGAACCAGTCCTTAGAGCTTACTGAAGCAGCACACTATGGAGATGAGTGTGCCTGTATTAACATTAGAACTGCGGCAGGCTACAAAATGCCGTACACCGTAACGAGCTCCATAGGAGCCACTATGGTCTGTTGAGTAAGATGTGCCCCTTTTAGAATGGCTCAAATGCATATTTACATTCTAGGCCAAAACAGCGGAGCTGGTCTATTGAATAAGCGCTGCAGTAAGCTTCTGAGCTGTTACGGTCTACTGAGTAAATAATAAAAAGTTTTAAAATCGTCCAAGCATGTATTTTCATAGTCTGACAGAAATCGCTTCACAGAAAACCGTTGTGTCAATTCTCAGGCATGTCCGTGAGTGATTTCCTTTCTGTGTCACCATTTAGCCTGTTACATGTGCCACTTGCATAATGATGTGCAGTTCTCTCCAGTCCCTGGGCACAAATTATAAGAACCCTGTTGCAAATTCACCCCACACTAAAGCAGCTTAGCTGCTGTGGTTTTAGGCAACAGCTCCGATAAATATTTTAATGTAAGCTAGATAGAAGGAATGAAAGGTGATGATGAGAGAGGCAAAGATATTTTCTAGGAAATTAGGAAGAGCTGAAATGGTCTCTCTGCCTAGCGCAAACTATAACTTTATTTTCTGTTCTGTTTTTCAACTAGACTCTTTCCTAAACTAATAATGGAGGGAAACCTTTTCATAGCACTCTGTTTCATGACCGAGGGAAGAAACCATCTTGACCCATGTCCATCATTAGACTCAGTCTTAATTTTATTTCATTCTATGACTTAAAAGGGCTTTCAGAGAATAAAATTAGTCGCAAGTCTGATGTGCCTTCTCTGTGAAATACAATAAATTAAGACCTTGCAAAGAACTGATTCATACCTGCAGTTAGCAAGAAGTTTGTTGTCTAACTATCCAGGGCCAAATTATTAATAATTGACATTCTCACAGCCTAGGAGCAGGGATACATTTTGTTCTCACATCTCAAAATCAACAGGTGCTCCTCTAGACGATACAGCTGCAACTGTGAGGCAGAACATTGCATCTCAAATGCTTTTATGGCCTCTGCTATGAGCTCTGCTGAGAATTTCCTCGAGGCGGTACCCCTGACTCTTTCTTAGTCCCACAAAGAGCAGTCAGCCTCTGCGCTTAACAAACTGAATAACCTTGTGCACCTGGAAGGCAGGTAGCAGCTCCAGTACCTATGGGGTACTGGGCACAGGAGACAGACCTTCACAGCCTCATTTTCACTTACACGTGGAATAGGTAGGAAATAGAGGGAATAGAGGACATTAAATTGCATGCTAGTCTTAAACTGCAACGTGCTATTCTGCTTAAAGATAGACAACAGAAAGTATGCAAAGAGTTACAGTAGGTGGACATAAGGAACCTGGAGAAGGAGTTTCAGAAAGGGAACAGGTAATGTTTAGGCTAAGCATGCCAGCCTGAGTTACTGGAAAAAGACAGAAAAGCATCTCCAGAAAGACTCAAACCTCACCTTGTCCTGGAATGCCACCAGGCAGGCTATTTACACAGCTGCACGTAGGAGAGAGAAAACTTAAGAAAACAGTTTAAAACAGATGTTTTATTTTCAGAAAGTAGAAGTTAGATGAGATCTAATTCTGCAAATGATTTCAGCAGCTGAGTTTTCAAGAAATACATCAAGTACAGGGCACAAAGCATCACAGCTTAATGAGAAACAACAATTTTGTAGCCCAGGTTAGAAGTGAAGAAGAATATGACATTACAGGGTTCACTCGGTTTTTATGATGTTGTTCAGTTAAGGATAAGAAACCCAGAAAACTGCTGTCAGTAAGAAAAGAAAACCATAGAAACACTAAACCTCTCTGGAAACTCTGTGAACTCAGAAGCAGAATACACTTTGAATTATTTTAATTTTACAATGTATATTTCAAACAGCTATAATGAGACACAGCTTCCAGCAGTTACCACATTCACTATACAAGATATTTAAAAGGATTTCTCATACAGAAAACAGTATTTCTGGTATCAAATATGGATTTTGAAAAGAATACATAAATAATTTCTGGGATCACCCACTGACTTGATAAATTTTTACTCAGAACTTACTTACCAGTATCTTTGGGGTTTCTTCACACAAGAGAAATGGTAATTTCTCTGTTTCCATGGTAAGATAAAGCAGCCAAAGGTGTTTAACCAGCAATGCTGTAAATCATTAGGGAGCATCTGTGGGCTTTTCATTTTAATACTTCATTATGAAGACTACAATGATTCGCAGCATTTACTAGCATGATTATAACAAAGAAATCAAAGACTTTGTGTTTCTGTCCTGTGAAGAGGACATATGATTGGCCAAGTGACAGAAGATCAGCATTCTTATAAAAGACATGGACCCATATACTGTTATATTACAGTTAAGCAATGGTTGACGGCTAAGAAGACAAAGACACTTCCATGTGTGCCAAGTTCATCAAGCCCCGGTGCCTCTCAACACTAAAAACTGAGTTTGTGTTTCCACAGATGGCCATTTGATTGAGCAGAACTCCTGCTTTGCACTTTGCTGAGCCACAGTCCAAGGAGACTCACCAAATTCACATGAAAAGATCTACTGAGGCCCAAGCATGCTTGAAGCAGGCAAGGAAGCAGTTAAACACAAGACAGCTCATTGAAGAGAGAAAGATGCTCCCCTTAGCCTCCAGAAGCTCTGATGTCTTCCACAGGGGGAACCTGGGAAGAAGGTGTACCACCCGCTGGAGCAGCTAGGACCATCACGTGGTATTCGATGTACATCTTCTTATGTGGCGCAACGCGCTCATCCACCTGGTACGAGCTACTGAAAAGCCAAGCCAGAATGACCACTGCCAGTGGACTTGTCACTGCCATGATCAATTGGGTGCAATGCTGATAGCCTGCTCCTACCGCCAGACAGGGCCACTGCACTCACCCACCCTTGACTGATCTACCCAAAGATCTAGCAAAATTATGTTTCTTCCTCTTTATTTGGCAACTTGCGTATTTAAAGACCAGCTCAGGATTTCGCACCTATTTGTCACCTGGCTAAACAGCACTTTATTTAGCAGAAACTAAATCAGACCTCTTCAGTCGAACATATGCCAATACTGTCTTAACTAGCAGTCACTATTACACACATCACCAGTTTCCATGGAGATAGACCCAGTAAAGCAGCCATGCCTATTCAATATATCCCAATTAAGTAGAGTATACAGTAATAATATTCTACATTTATAAAAGCCATTAATCCTCAAGCACTTTATAGGTTATACGGCGTTCAGACACCACTGTGACGAGTGTATTGTAACTGCCTCCATGTAGCC
>NW_009702300.1:11988-27719 GCF_000703405.1 Apaloderma vittatum
ACCAGCCAATGGGCATGCTAGTCCTTGAGCTACCATGGATGCAGGAACAATGCTGCAGCGGCCATGAGATAAACCCGTGACCTTAAAAAAAGGGGGAAAAAAAAGAAAAAAGTTCTTAAGTTTCTGGATCTCCCTTGGGAAGAGAGACATTTAGCTTTAGATCTAGTCAAAATAAATCCACGTAATATAATGCACAGACCTCAATCAATTTAATCTGAGAAAACAGCCAAGGCATCTCTTCCTATATATAATTCCACAGATCCTGCAGATCAAATGTTTCAAAATTTGTCGCTTGGACTGTTAAGCTCCCTTTGCCAGTGACTGAATGCTGAATTATTGTTGCATGTGCTTTTCTCTCTTTAGCACCTAATTTTACTTGTGTTTTCTCTTCCCCCTGTAGAAAGCATTTCTGACTAACCACCCACTTCTACAGCCCTTCGTTTTTTCATATAATTCTCCATTTTATGCATGCAGAGAATATCTCATCTTCAGCCACATTTTCTAGATGTCAGTGGGAATGAAAATGGGTGTCGAATGCTCAGTTATTACCTTTCTTTGCAAGTTTTGTACAATACTTCATAGACATGTACATACAGCATCTTATTTAGTTCATCTGTAACATATATACATACCTCTCTTGCCTCGATAAAGCTTCTCTCTCCAAGTTCACTTGGGATTATACTCACATTCGAAGCTGTTGAAGTGCCTGTGGTTGAACAACCAGCCCAACCAATTATTCAGAACAACCCTTTACACCTGTCCTATGAGGTAAATATTACCTTCAGCTAACAGAGAATTTAAAATATTTGTTACGGTGGTCCTGTTGTCAGCTGGTTGAGGGTTGCATTTCCCCAGGAGGAAGGTAGGGTTTTTTATGTCAAGGATGCCAATAAGTCTTGGAAGACCTGCCCTTTTCTTTCAGGAGGAATCGGCTTTCATTTTTTTCCAGAATTCTGCTGTTTTGTAAATCCTATGAAAATACTGCTGATAAAGTGCCATATTTTAAAATGCTATTACAGCCAGAAGATTATGTGTTTTATTGCTATTCTCTCGTTATTAAAAAATTATTATTAAAGTTATTCAAAGCTATTAAAGTTATTGAAAATTCTCTCGTTATTCAAAAATTCAAGAGCTCAAACTTGCTAAAATAAAAATGTTACTTTTGAGAAGGACTAAGTTCAGAAAGCTCTTTAGGCCCCACAGATCTGGCACATGCTTACCATTTATTGCAAGGGGACTTAGTTCACAGAATCACAGAATCACAGAATGTCAGGGGTTGGAAGGGACCTCAAAGATCATCTAGTCCAGCCCCCATGCCAGAGCAGGGTCACCTACAGTAGGTCACACAGGAACGTGTCCAGGTGGGTTTTGAATGTCTCCAAAGAAGGAGACTCCACACTCTCTCTGGGCAGCATGGGCCAAGGCTTCTATGTTCCAGCTTGTACCCATTGCCCCTTGTCCTGTCATTGGACGTCCCTGAGAAGAGCCTGGCTCCGTCCTCCTGACACTCCCCGTTGATGTAGTTATAAACATGAATGAGGTCACGCCTCAGCCTACTCTTCTCCAAGCTGCAGAGCCCCAGATCCTTCAGCCTTTCTTCACTAGGGAGATGTTCCACTCCCTCCATCATCTCTGTGGGCTGCGCTGGACTCTCTCCAGCAGTTTCCTGTCTCTCTTGAGTTGAGGGGCCCAGAACTGGACACTACATTCCAGATGTGGCCTCACCAGGGCAGAGCAGAGGGGCAGGAGGACCTCTCTCGACCTACCAGCTACTCCCCTTCTAACACACCCCAGGAAGCCATTGGTCTTCTTGGCCATGAGGGCACACTGCTGGCTCACGGCCATCCTGCTGCCCACCAGCACCCCCAGGTCCCTTTCCCCTGTGCTGCTCTCCAGCAGGTCAGTCCCCAGCCTGTGCTGGCACATGGGGTTGTTCTTTCCCAGGTGCAAAACTCTACACTTGTCCTTGTTGAACTTCATCAGATTTCTCCCTGCCCAGCCCTCCAGCCTAAGTCTCTTTCACTCTCACTTTATGTGTTGATTTTGAATAGAGACGTTTCTTGGAATCGAAGTTGAAGTACTGCAAAATCTAGCCTCAGAGGTAAATGTTTTGGAAGGTTAATAGCCTGCGGAAATAGAGGAGCCCTATGTTATGTTTTAGTACTCGCTACAGCTGAAAGATGAAATAGAGACTCAGTTCACCCAGGCGCTGAAATGCAGCCACCTGTGGGGAGTAACGTGCCAGCTCTTCAGTGCAACAGCGCAAAGCCATTTAAGTGGGAAGTGAAGTGTTATGCCTCTGTGGAAAGGGAGAGTTTGCCATTGTTGTTACTGAACAGTGTGACATTTTTCTCTGGGTGGAAGGCACTGTTTGTGTAATGCTGTATTTCAAAAGGGTTTGGCTTTGGATATGCAGGAAATGGGATCCCATCATCAGTTAATCAATAACTTGTTGCCATGGACCAGTCTCCCTGCTTAGCACTGGAAGAAACCAGCAGTGGCAAGACAAAGCCAATGCTATTCAATATGAGTGCCTACTTAAAAAAGTTACGTTTATTTATTCGTTTTTTCACTGAATCCTTAAAGAGAGACTCAAATGTTCGGTACAACCAAATAGCTTTGACATTTTTGCTATAGATTAAGAACATAGTTTAACTACTATCACACAAGTTTGTTTTCTCTTCCAGAAGAATTCATTGCCTCTCCATAATTTAGTGATTTTCTTATATAAATTCAGGCTTAATTTTGATCCGAACTTCGGCCAAGCCAAATCTATTCACTTTCCAAGCCATCTTTATCCTTCCAGGGTAGAAGTCGGAGGAAAAGAAGAAAGCTTGGGAGAAGTTTTGCAAGAGACAAGGCAACAGAAAAGAAAACTGCAGACCAACAAGCATAATTCTAATTCTTTAAGATGATTTGTTAAAGAAACCACATACTATGTGGGTCTAATGCATTAACTGTGGTGCTTTCCTCCCCTCTGCTTTTTCTTTCCTCAAGGAATTATACTTTCCCAAACTCACAACACCATCACTGCCTGACCTCCCCCTCCCAAGTCTCAGAACAAAAAAAAAAACCCACAAATCTAGCATAATTTTAAAAAACATAAACATGCAAAATTGTAAGATTCTGTGTGGAAATCTCCTTAAATGATTAGATACGCTTTGGCCTGAAGGTGGCAATATCGAATAACATTCCGTAGAAAGATGTTTCACATATAGATACCTTTAATTAAAGTTTCATGTTTTTAAGCAAATATCCTTCACCTCCATTATTTTTTTGCAATGTGCCGAGATATAAATATGATGAGGTATTGTACACGCATTTCAAACAATCTTCAGTGCACATTATGCAAAATTATTTGCAATTAAAATGAAAGCAAACAAACGTATAATATACACAAACTCCAACCCTTCCACCCCCTGAATTTAAAAGCAATTTTTGAACAAAATCACAGTGTTATTACTGCTATGGTCTTAACTCCAAACTACAACTGGGGCTGATTCTTTCAAACAAGACCTTGCATTTATGCTAAGTTATTTCGCTTGCACTCAGTAAATGTTGTGATTTAGCATGTGATGCATGAGTCAGAAAATAGGAGGCAGCATTCTGGGCATGGTGCTGCATGGCAGCAAGAGTTGGGTGCCCTGCAGAGCAGGGAGCAAAGTGCTGTGTGCACTCAAGATGGGCTGGTAATCAGTAGAGGAAATTTTAAATATAATTTCTAAGTTCTTTTTTTTTTTTGAAAGCTTTTATATTTTTTCTAAAAAAGAAAATAAATACATAAAATTCTATGGGTGGATTATTAAGAAGCTACTGCATCATTCTATGGATTTCCTAATATTTCTGTCCTAATTAATCTTTCACTGATTTCCACAGTGCTCAGTAACTTTTCCACTGACTTCCGTAAAATCCAGTGCTTTCTGCTATCTCGCTGATTACTGTCCTTGCAGCCACACGGAACAGAAATTATGTTTTACACAGTCTTCATTGGTAAGACTACATCTTGCACTGCTCTGAGCATCCTCTACTAGGAAACTGTGGTAGGTTTAAAGAAAAAAGAAGACTTAACTAGGGCAGCCAGCAAACAAAAAATAGTCTCAAAATTCAGAAGACAGAGACTATTGAATTAAGAGCAGTTAGGCAAGAACACTAACTCCTGAATTTGCCGTGTCTAGATAAAAGATGACATGATAACAGGCTGTGAGTACTTAAGAATTAATAAAAAGAAGAAGGGGGGGGTCGGGGTGGGAGGACTGTTGGCAGCATTGGGAAAGCAGGTAGTAGCAATAGCTCAAAATTACTGAAGGGAAAAAATGTAGATTAAATTGTACAAGATGAGAGAAGAGGGAGGTAATATGGCAGAGAGGGTCACTTATTTCAAGACAAACCTTCGTCCTAGAGGATCACACCAATCTACGTTGTTTGCAGAGGTTGGACTAGGTGACTCCAGAGGTCTTTTCAACTTCAGAGGTCTGGGTCAGATCACTCTATGGCACTAACTCAAAGAGGAGTGGTTCCCAGAAAGAGCCCTGTGTCCAGAGGGACTGCCCTGTGCAAAGCAAGCCGGGAGCCTGGCTGTGTACACCCTGCTGGTCCTTACACCTTTGTAACAGCCTCAAGCTTTATGCAGGCTTTTCCAGCCTGAGAGAGGAAAAGAATCCCTTGCTAACAATTGCCCTCTTTGGCTCTGGAGAGGAGCTGATGTAAATAAAAAGTAAACAAGCCCAGCGAAACGATTAGATGGAATACCATTAGCTCTGCTGGAAAAAGTGCCATGGATGAATCAATGAGTTAAAAAACACCTAGTTCACATAATTTCTGACAAAAGGTTGATTTTGACTGCATATCTGTCCCTGAGCAAAAGAGAACAGTAAACTACTATCCTACCAAACCAGAAACAAAGACCATTTTGGAGGGAAGGAGAAGGAAATAAGGATTTAGTCTTTTCCTGCCTATTCTTACCTGCCCATACCTCTGGAGAAGAAATACAAACCAGCTCCCTCTAGGTATGAAAGTGTTTCCTATTACATGACACCACAGTCACAACCTTGCTCTTAAAGATTAGCCCCATTTCTGGTGGGGTTTTAAAGGCTTTTTTTGGGACGAGCTCTTAACTCCTTTTTAATACATCCACTCCACGATTTTCGATGCATTTAGTCATTAAAACAGACTCACTACATTTGGCATTTCTATTAAAACTGCATGTTCAGAAAAGGAACAGTGGTTGAGTGACTCACTGACAAGAAAGCACAGATATCACAAAGGTGGAAAAAGGATAATTATTTCCAAGCAAATTCTCTTGGAAATTGAATAGACTGGATGAAGAATTTGCGAAGTTGTAGCACAAACCACAGCATCATTCAAGTAACAAGGAAGAAAAGCAAAATTAACACAATCCCAACCCTACACATTCAGGTCAGATTCCATGTTCTGAAAAAAATTCGTAGCAGAAATGACAGGAGAAGTTCCTGTACACTCTGACACCAGATCATTCACTAAAGCAAATATCACACAATATATTTGCGAGCAACGGCATACACAGCCTTCTCCCATGAGACAGCCATAGCAAGAAAAGGTTTTCACACTGCAGCTGCAGGAACAAATTAAGTGCATGAGTAAACAGGGTGGTCTCAATATAAGAATCTCACAACAACACAAGTTAAAATGAATTCAGGAATGAAAACACAGGAGTGATAATAACACACAATAAATGAATAAGACTAAATCACCATGCCATCCAGAAAGCTTTGTCACAAATAAAAAAAAATCTTTATCAAAGTGTTAAATGCCTTTGGCCCTGCTGAGATCTCATGGGATTACACTTTGCAGGTCTCATTCTAAAGACCAAAGCAGACAGGTACAAGGCTCAGACACGTGGTGCTGCTGTGGGCCCCAGGGAAGAGCAGAGGCAAAGGCAGTGCTGGGTCCTCCAACCCCAGTGCCGGCATACGAGTAGGGTTTGTATCTCCCGCCAACGGTAACCTCAGGGACTCACTGAGCACCTTTACCTCCAACGTCCTTTTGCTCGCCAACCAGTCTAGCCTTTCCCTAAAGCAACTAGAAAAGACACCCTCTGGTTCATGATGGATCTGGAGAGGTAGCACCGATGAGTGCAGATCAGCGCAGACTTTTTTTCCCACCTCAAATCCTGCATCCAGTTCTGGTGAGG
The DNA here is from genome assembly GCF_000703405.1 of Apaloderma vittatum. Classification (NCBI taxonomy): domain Eukaryota; kingdom Metazoa; phylum Chordata; class Aves; order Trogoniformes; family Trogonidae; genus Apaloderma; species Apaloderma vittatum. Next base: position 18,158 of record NW_009702300.1, read on the forward strand.
GACATGGATCTGTAGAAAAAAGCCCAGAGGCAGCCACAAAGATGACCCAGGGGCTGGAGCAGCTCTGCTACGAGGATAGGCTGCGGGAGCTGGGATTGTTCAGTCTGGAAAAGAGAAGGATTTGGGGGTACCTAATAGATGCCTTCCAATACCTGACGGGAACCTACAGGATGGCTGGGGAGGGACTTTTTACAAGAGTGTCCACTGATAGTAGGACAAGGGGAAATGGGTTTAAGTTGAAGGAGAAGAGATTTAGATTAGATCTTAGGAAGAAATTCTTCATTATGAGGGTGGCAAGACTCTGGAATAAATTGCCCTGAGATTGTGGCTGCCCCCTCCCTGGAGACGTTCAAGGCCAAGCTGGATGGAGCCTTGAGTAGCCTGATCTAGTTGAGAGGCGTCCCTGCCCATGGCAGGAAGGTTGGATTAGATGATCTCTAAGGTCCCTTCCAACCTAATACATTCTGTAATTCTATGATTCCCCAGCTCTGGCTGTGCCTTGGGGTGGTTTGCATGTCAATTGATGGGACTTAAGAGCTGGAGTGGGGTTTATGCTGCCACACTGTGGCAGGTGTTTCCTCCCCCCAGCTGAGCTGTTGCTAGGCAGATATCAGGGAATCTGCGACCTGGGCTAGTCTGGACTTGTCTACAAGCCTGGGAATAGGACCTGGGCTGATCGGGACTCAGATACACCCAGGAAGTTGGCCAGCAGCCAACGAGAAGCCGAGGTGGCTATGACTGACTACAGTCATCATTGACTAGTCTTTAAAATGGGGTTCTTGCCGTGGCCATTTTGGAGTTACCTCGTGGCGCCTGGCCTGCAGCCGGGTTGTGAAATCTCCCCCTTGGTCTAGGGATGCCTGGCAAGGACGATCCGCGAGGATGGGACTCCTCGCCTGATCAAGGTGAGTGTATGATAATCCGAATTATCATTCTTTTGTCAAGGGCTAGTGTATGAGTTTGATCCTTTTCTCAACCAATACCGAACCTTTAAATTTGGAGGAGCTTATATCCTGTAAATAAATTTAATATGATTACACACGTAAATTTATTTTTTGGATATGGGCGCGCTCCTCACCTCCTTTACACATACATAGCCTGTTTCACTTACTAGGACTGTCATCTCCAGATTCAAGGATCCAAAAAAACAGTTCTGCAGGCTAGCACGCTTCATCAAGGCAAAGTATCTCTAAAGCTATGACAAATTTTACAATGCATACTTTAATAATAAATTTTAATAGAGTCACATGCTCTGATTTTTTGTGCTTTAATTATTACACCTCTCCTCTCCTACTATCCTGAGTTGTGCCTATTTTATTTTCAAGAAGGACTCTTGATGAAGATGTATTAAAGCCTGTGATACCTAACTTTGCACAGCATAAAATATTTAGTGTGTTAGCTCATGTTCTGATGGGCTGGACAAAAAGTTCTCACATCTAACAAAATTAAAAGTAGGTCAATCAGCAAGAATCTTTCAGGTCCAACCCTGGCTATAACAGTCCATAGTTTTACCAGGGTCTGTTTTATTAAGGACAATCTTAGTAAAACTTTTTTCTTGGTGAAACCACATTGCATTGTACCTTTGTGGTGTAGCTACACCTATTTAACGAGACATGTATTTCCAATGCAGGTTTAAGATAGCTAAAATGGGGATGGAAGAGTGTTGCTGTTTGGTTTCCTTTGTTTTTCTAAAAAGCCTATGGAAAAAAAATTATTTGCCTTCTGGGTTCTCTTGCCAGAATTCTCTTGAACTGAGGCCCTTGGAAACAGTTTTATCTTTTATTAACCAATGGGTCATCTCTTTTATGTTGGATGGAACACACTGTACCATTTTCAGTGCTGCTTCTGAACACCTTTTCTGTGTTTCCACATTTTTCCTTTCCTAAAAGAACCCACTCCAGGAAAAAAAAAATAAAATCAGGTTGAAGAAACCTTTAATAAAAGAAATCCTATAGCAAAAGAAGCAGGTCACTCTGTAGGATTCATTTGCTAAATTTTAAAGTATGTCACTGCAGGATGGCATGAGTCTAATTAGATTTGAAAGCTGTGTGAATCTCCTGTAATAAAAGCCATATTTGCCAGGGCAGCCACAGAAAACTGTTATTCCTACTGGGTCTTAGATTTAGGGGACAGCAGAATGAAAGAATGAATAAAAACAGTTCTAGTAAATACCCTTCCACACGACTGTGGAATGCCGCATGGCTTCAAATCACAGCTCCAAAAAACAGGATTTATATTAAGTTTATTTAAGTTGTCTCCCACCAACAACCTCATGTTGATAGAATACTTGGGGGTAAGCTTTAAGGAAGATTAGTGAAATAATCCTTTCATGCTGGGAGTTGCATTTCTCCACTTAAATGGCCATCGCTAGCAAAGAAAATGCAGGCAAAACTGACAGTAAGAGATGTCAATAGAAGTCAGAATCCGAGTGTTTTCTGGAGTCAGCTTAAATTATCTGTTAATAGCTAGCACACACACATCGCGCTTTCAGTGAAAATGCATGATCTATATTACATCAGCATTTGTCGATGAGGTCTCACAACAGACAATAATTAATTTAAACTAATTTATTTTTTTTTGTCTGAGGAAAAATGGTCTGAAGGTTATCATTAAAATTCTCATTACATTGCCCATTTTGAAACTTGCAAAGGAATTGCGCAAGCGTTGTCTACATTTTATGAGGGACATAAGGGTTTTTTCACAACACTTAATGAAGCTGAGCTTTTTTTTTGACCCCCTCCTGCAATGATAGATCAAGGAGATTTTTGTTGTTAAAAAAGACTGTCTCCAGACACATTTCTTTTTTTAAAGGACAATGCATGGATAAGAGTTGAGCAGAACTGCTACAGTCAAACATGTAAACAGCAGTATTTGACCTGGCAACCGTGTTGAAAAGAAATATGCACTGTTTAAATGATACACAAGCAGATTTAAATGCAAATCACCAGCTTGAGGTTGCTTTTTCTCCTTCTTTATTTTTCCTTATGCATTCCAGAATAAACCAGGAGCAACCCCATTTTCCTACCTGATATATCTCCGTTTTATTTCTGGTGTAGGTGCTTACTTCAGGCACAAAGGCTCATCAGTAACGTAGCTGATCCCTGAAGGTAGCCATAGGTAATGTTGTTGTTACCCAATCATATTTTATATTGCCCTTGTTATAAAACAAGCCACAGAACAAAAGAAAAACGCTGCACCACCTGGGATGACACACAGAACCACTCAGGATGGACCTATAGTCTTTGTGAAAAGTAATGGAGAAAGACCTCAGGAACCCTTGGAGTGGGTCAATGGGCGCTACATGCTAGGCAGTGGTGTTTCATCAAATGCATCTGAGAGAAGGGAATCTTGTTTCACTTCCCTCCAGCACAGATTTTAATTCTAGGCTAAAGGGCCACACCACAGAATTTCTGCTGCAGATGAGAGAAAAATATTCCTGTGCCAGGTAAGCACGGAGCCCGAGATGCCCATAATGAGACATTTTTCCAAAGAATAAGTGACCTTCTCGTGGAAGTTTGTGCATTATCACTGCCTAAGTCTGTCTGACTACGTAAGATGCAACAACAGAGTAGGAAAGCAGGCCAATTTCCTCTCTTTTTAAGCATCCAAAATCAAAAGGGAGAAAAAAAGAACAGTACTAGCAGACCAGCAACCTGACTATGATCTACTCTCTCATCCTGAAGTTAGTTACTTGACTGCAGTGTACTTTCTCTCGGGTCAATATGAGGTTGGAATCAAGCCAAATGGATTTACATCAGTATATGCCTTTGCAGTTACTATGAAAAACAGTCCCTGAGTTTCAGAGCAGTTGAAGCTGCACCTTATCACAGAGGTTGAGAGGAGGCAGATCCCATCACCCATGTCCCTGTGTGCCACAAGCCCGTGAATTTACAACCTCTGTTGCTCTGCTATGAAGATCTGTACTCGTTGAGAAAAGACTCTGAGATGGATGGTTACATCCATCATTGTGTTCCACATCAAACGTAATCTCCACCATTACCAGAATGTTAACCTGAACTGCTTTCAGAGGTTGCTGTTTTTTTCAGCCAATGCCAGAAACCAAGACACTGGGCATTTGTATAGGCTGGTTCACCTCCCTGAATACCCTCTGCTAATCACCTTAGCTATCCTGCAAGTGTACTAGTGTGTGGTTAGTCCACTGCCTCAAAGGCAGGGATATCTACTACTGAGAAAAATATGAAAAAAAACCCAGAAGGGGCAATGGGCACAAGCTGGAACACAGAATCATCTCTTTTGCTGTCAGTGAACTTTGCAACTGCTGAGCACCTCAGAAGACTAATTGTTTATCAGCATACCCCCTCTCACTCAGGTATCAGCAATCCGACACATTTTCAGTTAAATAAAAGCTATATTCCATGGAGATCTTTGAGAACTTTGTGCTGATCCATCTAAATAGCAAAAGAGTTTAAGGCAAGATAGCCAGTCTTCCAGCTGGCTAACCCCAAGTAATAAAAAACATAATTGTATTAACTCTCCTTCATTTTGTTCATCACTTAAAATCTCTTGCCAAATGCACATATAGAAAGAGACCTCACATAACAGCCACTCTATCTAGGTGAGGGCATGGAAAGCAATGAAAAAAAAGATCGTCTTGCACTGCAGAACATTGCTCTTAACCTGTCTATGTATTATACTTCTAATGGTGACAAGGCAAAATTGATATTAATGTTAAAAAAATTATTCTTTTGTAAACATGACTTGGAAGCACAGAAACTGAGGGTTGGGGTTTTGGGGTTTGTTTGTTCGTTTTTTTCTAGGAGGGGATCCTAATCCTGTATTCCCCAAAAATAGCCCATGACGCTCTGATTTATTAGTGATGTGAGCTCATCTGAATTAGAGTAATTATTTCAAAGCTACAGTAAACCAGAAAGTCTGAGTTTTGTTTTTTGCCCTTGTAAGACTTCTGTATGTGTGCTGTGTCAATTTAGGAAATCCTTGATCTGGTTCTTCTCATAAGGGAGAAAGAACAATATATGTTTTGGTTTACATATGAGTAAAATGACCAATTTTTTTCCATTTTTATGATGATTTTGATATAATTCTGGAAAAATACAATTCTGCATCTGTGCTGGGATATAAACAGTGTAATTACAATACCGTTGCCTATGGAATTAAAGAGAGAGATGAAGGAGCCAAGGGGAAGATAACCACTAAACAGGTAAAAAAAATAAAACAATCTGTAGTCAAAACTAAAGACTACATGCAAACGTATTGCCTTTCGTATTTTTGTAAAGTCAGATATCTATCTGCATATGTGTATTATCTCTTTATTCCGAGTCAGATTTAAGGGATAATACTTGAGTCCATCTCATAGAGGAATTGAACAGCCAGCAATAAAGTCTTAGGAGAAGCAGCCTTATTCCCATCGCCTGGCATCTACCTACCTCAGAAGTCCAATAAACCATGCTTTTATATCTTTGTAGAAAGCAAGATGAGCAACAGCACCAGCTTACAAAAAAGGGAAAGGAGGGATGTAGAGTTCAGTACAACACAGGATCACTGGTGATGACATTAGAAACTGCAGATCTAGAAAGCTCCATCCAATCAGTGGCTTTCCCACAAGACAGTCTTACTGCCTGCATTTCCCACCTGATAGCGAATTTCTAGATAATTTTCACAAAGATGTAAATTTTAGGAATACATGTGGCTGAATAAATCTTACATATGTGAGTGTTTAAACAGAAGAATAACTGATTCTTTAGAAAACAAGAAAGGGTCAAGAAACTGATAGCGAAATACTATAAAACCACACCAAAGGTGTGCGAATGAAATGCCAAGCTTCCTCATGGAAGATAATGAGGCTACATTTCAATCCCACATACCAAGTGTGATTTCTTTCAATTATATGCAAATAAAAAGTTGTACAGGGCTTTTCAGATGAAATTACTTGGAGAAAAGTCAGAGCTTACATGCATATCATTTCAGTAATGTCCACTTGAAGTATTTTTATGAAGTTCTTGTAATGAACGAATCTGTATCAAACCCTTTCCACTTTTTTGAAACTTCCTAAATTAAGCAAAGCATCCTGATTTGTCTAATTTATATTTCGCTGTATTACTTATTGCTGCTATGGTAGTAAGAGATATGACTATCTGGTTTAAGCTTTTATACTGATTTAGCAGTTTTACTGCTATGGCACTTTAAAGTCACATATTTTGGAGTCAGTTTGAAGATAAGACAAATAGTCTCAGGCTAAGTGAAATAGCGTTGGGCAAATTGCACTTGTCCAGTCACATTGTCGCATTGTTCAGCGCTTTCACCAGATGTTTAATTAGCATTATAGCAAGAAAGAATGCATTGTGGAGGAAATCACAAGGATATTTGATGATTTCTCGGACAAAACACAATGTTCAAATGAAAAGGGTACGGAAACTAGCTCATAACAAAGCTTGGTAGTTTCAAAGCCAAAAGAGAAAAAATATAATTTTTATTAGAGTTGTAAGAAAACTTCCAAATATGAAGTGCTAAATGATGCTGTGTAATTTCCTCTTGTTAAATGTGGCTTCAACTTAGATTTTAATTATTTGGAGATCAGAATTTACTAAAGAACAAAGTATTTCCTAATTTGCCCAATTTTATTCTTGAAATATGCTCTTCTAAGTCACCAAGAGAGAGACTGGGCAATGCTGGATCCAGAAGATAGAAAGACATTGTCCGAATGACCGTTATTCTTCTTTTGTTGGATAAACATAGGGACATTGACAATAAGTTTTCTGAGTTTCCTTTTCAAGTTTATCGATGCTAAAGAGGGTTTGGGGGAGACCTAAGGGGAAATAACTCCATTTAATATTGATTCCGAAACTATTCCTGAGCCCTTCTAAATTTATGTCCACTCAGATTAAGCAATAGCCCTACTTCAGTCAGTTCTTGCACATGTGCAATGGCTACAACTTTAGAACAAAATTAAACGTCCCATTCACTGGGTAATTAATCATAAAAATATAAAATGGATACTTTGTCTCACCTAGGAAGTACTACTGGAACTACTTTCCCAAGGTAATTGATCATGAAGATACTACTAATTTATTCCAGTACAATCAGTGCTAGTAAAAATTAATACTGTTGTCCATCTACATGATTTTAGCACAGCTCACTTTCGTCCATACAGTGGTGCTTGGGATCTGGACAGGGAGCTCATGGCCAGCAAGAAATGCTCATCTTTCACTGCCTTTTCCTCCCAGAAAAGCTTCCAAGCACAATCACAGCATCTACTAGGAAAAGGACTCACAAGTTCAACGTGTCCATGAATCGGGACTCAAGCGCAGAGAAAGGCAGTGGTTGAACTAATTGTGTGAACGTAGTCTGCGGATTACATTTAGCATTTCTTTGGTTAGGTGTTATGTACTAGCCTTATCTGATTTGCACACCTGCTCTGCGCACATGCATGGAAGGCAGTATAGAACTGAGCCCCAAAACACAGATTACGATGCAATTACTCATAGTTCAAGTTATACTCCAAATTGTGATTTCGCCAAGGTGATGTAACACCTACCTTTATTGTCACCTGGATGTCATCATCATCGGGATAATTGATGGTGCTGTAACATCTCAATCTCACAAGCACTGGGCTAGAAATTGCATAGCTCATTGAACATGAGAAGGATTCATCAGTTGCTCCTTGACCAAATACAGTGATGAATGTGAGTTGCTCATCACTAGCTACCATTCTGTGGTATAAGACTAATAGTGTTGACACTGTGGATGAAGAAAAATAAAATACAAATACAAAAAAAAAAGCTGCTAGGACCTAATAAATAAATTTCAATACATTCAGATTCTTGAATGAGAAATCAGCTCCTAGATATAAAAGACTTGCATTCAGACAACATATATTTTTCATTTTACTATCCTGTCCCATTTTCTGTAACATCTTATGTTTTTTCCCACTGATCTGTCCCATCATTCAACTGACACAGGGTTCAAAATCTATTTCTCATCTTTAGTATACCCTGGAAAAACATCTTCTTTATATACAAAAAGTTCTTCACCAAAGCCTTTGCTATCAGTAAGGTTGAAGGGACATTTCTATCACCTAATAAGCACAGAATAGATTAATCAAGGAGATTCAGAAAAGTAAGAAAAAGAAGGTGAAAATGTGGTATAGCATTAAAAAAGAGAGCCTTGAGACTCACACAGAAGGTTAAAGGATTACTTCTGTCTTGGAAGCTTTTGAGATGAAGGATCCAGGTAACCTATGCTTCACTAGAAATCTTTAACTTTCCTGACTTTTTTTTTTTGGTGCAAGATAAAGCAGTTCTGTGAACCAGTCACGATGGAATTTAAACAATGAGCCCTCTACCAATGAGACTGGAAAAAATTCAAAGATGAGGATTATAGTCCACTACAGTTTAATGAAATGGTAAAAAACCTACTGTAATCCCGTTCACATTTTTTATAATTTATCCATGACACATAGCACTTAGAATTTTCTTTTTGTCTACAAAATATTATTTATAGAAGAAATACTCTCCTCTAGGAAGCAAACTATGCTCTCTAAAATTGTTGGAATTGGTTGCAATAGTATATAACAGTAATATTAAATTATTACCACTGTAATATATATAAGTATATATTACAGTATTATAATATATAACACATTAACATTAAAGCAAATGCAAATTTCCATCTACATCAGATATCAGAAAAAAAGTGATTTCAGATTAATATAAGATGATATAATATGTTAGCCGAGAAGAGTTATTCTTTACTTTCCCATCTTAATTTCTCTTGATACATCAGGACCCTTCTATATTTAAGTTATTAAGGGAATTTGTAAAAATCTTTATTGCAACCACTCTATTACCTCTTTTGGCATCATATTCACATACTTTCTTAATGTTGCCCTTCATGGCATCCTGTTTTCTTATCCTCACCTTCAGTAGCACAAAGCGCCTAGAACTTTGGCTAAACATTTTGCTGAATAAGCTAATAATAAATTAATGCGACGAGAACTCCAGAGAGGAGAACACTTGTAGGCATTTGAGTTTTAATAAGGAAACGTACTGAAAAAAAAAAAGGGTTTGCCCATTTAATTCCTGCCTTTCAATGAAATAGTGTGTCTATATCAAGGGAAAAAAATGCTTTTATCAGCACACTTCCCATCCACGACGCACACTGGCAGCACAGCTGTATCAGGATGAGCTTGGAGTGGAGACAACCGGTGCCATCCTGGTAAAGAAGTTCAAACGCAAGCTGGAGCATCTACGTTATCTGGCTCTTCCAGAACAGGGACTAAACTCTCTTCAAAGTTGGGGAGGACAGAAAGGGTAACAAGGAAGCTTGGAGAGTGGAGCTTGCTACTTGATGATTACAGAGGCATTTAACCAGTTCTACATAGAACAAAAGAATGAAGCCATTGTGCATAGGGTGTACGTGCTGGAAGCATCATCCGGTGGGGTCCTGAGCACCTCCAGCTGCAGGAAGAAATGTGACCCTGCAAGACTCAGTAAGTGACATCTCGTAGCTTGCTGGATTTGGGCTTTAAAAAGAGACTCCTCATTTTTGGTTTGTCAAAGTGTCGTGGTTTGACCCTGACCAGCAG
>NW_009702301.1:0-18910 GCF_000703405.1 Apaloderma vittatum
CCCCCCAAAACAGCTCTTCATGGCCTTGCAAACCTCCCAGCGCCCCTCAGGCATCTCCACGAGAAACTGTTTCCCAGGGACCAGTTAACAGCTGCCCCCTAAATGCCCTTCAGGGTCTGTTAACGACCCCCTCGTTGTCCCTGGGGGCTCTGAGAGTTGCCCCCAACCGCCTGGCAGGTCACTGTCCCCAGAATGCCTTTCTGAAGCCACGCAGGAAAAAACCCCAGCTGCCCGGCTTCGGCCGCCTTCTCCCAGAGCCCAGCTCCCGAGCTGCTGGGGGGCTGCTCTGTCTGAACGGAGATCGGGGCACCCGGGTGCAGCAAGAACCCCTCTTACCTCTTGCCTTCCTTACCCACCTCTCCTGTAACGTTCTCTTGGGGTCACAGAAGTTAGGTTTGAGCTCCAGCTCCCCAGTGGTGCCCCCCATTACCTGACGTTTGAGCTCTGGGGCCATCCCATCCCTCCCCACCCCCCAGAAGCTGCATATCCCTGCATCTCCCCCTTTCTTCCCCGTGTCGGAGTTGCCAGAGACTCGCTCCTCACCTTCCTGTGCCTTTGCTGAGGCCCCTGCGTAGCTCAGCCATATCGGCCTGACACAGTGTGCCCTTCCCGTTGCCACTTTCCTAATCCCCCTGCTCCGGCCCTGTTGGATGTGGCACAAGTCATTGTCTCGCATTTGGAGGTCTGTGCCCTGAGAGGTGCAGCCTTCGCTGTGAACCCCTACAGTCCCTGTGTGCCTCCCTCAGCATCCTCCAGATCTTTTCATGGTTGTGTCCCCATTTTTCCCCATCTCGTGCTGTGCTGACTTTGCTTTCTGTAGCTGAACAGCAGTGTTTAGCCTCCTGTCTGATCAAACAGTGATCTTATGGCTGGTTAGTCTTTGTTCTCAGCTTTTTCTGCCCTGTTCCACCTCCCTGGTCAGGTAACAGAGCTTTCTGCCTTGATTCCTTTGGCCTGGTCAGATTTTACCCCTCGGTGCCTCGTTCTGGAACAATAACACCATTTTTTTCGGGGCAGTAACAGTATTCTGCAACTACAGCTGTAGTTCCTCTGTGTTGTTACTGTAAGAGAAGATGCGAAGATTTCCTTCAGCCTTAGGCTAGGAACCACCCATAGGGAGTTGCCCTCTTCTGTACTATTTTTACTATAGCTGCATGATTTTTCTTTGTAGCCGTTAAAGTCCTGTATAACTCTTAGATTGCTGTGTGCTATGTTACTGCTTACAAATACCCAGTTAATTACTCTTCAGCCATCCTGTTGTCTCTGAAGCATGGGTGAGCACAGTTGCTGCTGTGTGGATGCAGAAGACTTGCTCAATAACGCTGCTTCTAGCTCAGTGTTGCTTATTTTGTTTTCACAGTGAAGGAGAGTAAATCTCTCTACATGATGCAGTGTCTGAAACGTTATTCGTAGGGATCTGTTTTCTGCTGGTTAGTTTGCCCTGCTTTTCAAACACATAACATCGTTCTGCTGCCTTGGTCCCAACTCCGAAAATCCCTGGTGGGATGCGAGTACCATGTGCCCGCTTCATTACACGTGACAGGGCTACTTCTTCCATCTGCGAAGCGCTGCTGAGGCTCTCACCCACTTCTTAAGTTAAGGCACGGAGGGTCTGAGTTATGTGTGTGAGATGGTTCTTTTGGCCACAACAGGAAATGTGAAGCTTTATAAATGGGTTGATGCTCAGCGTATCAGACAGACCTTGGCCGTGCTGTAGCAGCAGGTGACCTGATCTAGTCTTTTAATCTGCTGTGGAAAAAAAAAAAAGCTTTTTGCGATCTTTTCCTGCACAGAGGGTGCTGAGTATCAGAAATTTGTCTTGCTGGAGGTTGGAGGAACCTTGTTATTTCTTAATATACCCCTTGTGGCAGGGGTCTCGTGGGAAGGGAGGAAGGATGTCATTGTCTGACTTCAGTATCTACGTGGTGGTGTCTGTGATAAGAGCAAGGACAATGACTTTCTCAGGAGTAGGATGGGAGCTCTTGCTTACAGCAGGATATTAGAAATGCTAAGCTAAAAGGTGCATTGGATTTTACATTTGTTTGACCACAGCAGAACACATCCACATGTCCTTACTTAATCATTTGCCCTGTTTTGCATCACTTCCTGCGTCAGCATGGCTGGAAAAAGCCTAAACCAGCCGCTTGTACTATGTGAACATAAACATGTTAAGAACAAGGATTATAAACAGATATTGTCTACAGCTATTAAGCCTCCTGTGTGTTAATCTGCAGAAGACCTTCAACTAAACAGTGTCAAATTTTCCAAGTAAGCCCAGGTGTTACGATACTAAGGATTGATTTGTCTGTTGCTTGTTGATATCTTTTTGTTTCGTCATCATCTTTTCTGCATGCTGCTGCATGTATATATTTTCCTTCCCCTAAGGGCAAGGAGAAAAGGCGACTTTGTGAGTAATCATAGTTCTGATGAGACTTTGAGGAGATTGTTTCCTCTCTGCAGGCAGACCTAATTCTGAATTTGTCTACTGAATGACAGAGTACAGGCGGCTTCTGCTGTAGAAGCTGTTGGACTGGTCCGTCAGAGTGACAGTAAGAGATCCAGGCAGACTTTTACTATGCCCTGAGGATATAAATTTCTTCTAACCACATCTTTTTTTATAGTTAGCTCAAGACCATGCTCATAAGTACAGCAAAGAAAGCAAGGTCTGCTGTAGCCATGGAGTTCCTCAGAATTTACTTGTTCGTTACAGTCACAAACACTTTGAAGACACTTTCTTTCCTCTGGTCCTGTTTTTGCAAGAAGCGCCATAAAATAAAGCTGCTTGCTTACAAGACCATGAAACTTCAATGAACTTCTTTCTGAGCCCACTGGCCTTTGACTGAAATACTTTGGTGTGGTGATAATTGTGGGGCAAATGGAATTGTCTGGATGTATGGGCGCTGTGATTTTGGCATGCGGCATCGTCTGTTTAGTCACAGTATCTACCCCATGGGAAGATACGGGGCAGGGAAAAGAGGAGTGGAAAGCTGAGTGTTTGTAAAGTGCCCTGCTGTGTTTTAATGTACTTGCTTGGTTTTAGGTAGAAGTTTTGAGAGGAAGGTGTAAGAGGAGCATGCTTAGCACTCTCTTAATGATTACTATTCGAGGAAAGAAGAAAACCTCCTGTGATCAGGTATAGCTGGTAGCGTAACTGCTCTTGTCTCAGTTGGCAAAGAAGTAGAAGCTGCTCAGAGTGCTTCATCAGCCCTTTTGAGACCTGTCGAACGTGTACCAGCATCAAGCTCCATAGTACGTTGCTTTTAGCCCCTCTCCTGGTCTCCGGCTGGCATTGGCACAGCTGGAGAAACTGTTGGTGAACTAACAGAAATGATTCTTGAACGGATGGGAATTAGAAAAAAAAAAAAGAAAATAAAATGAGAGGCAACAGCAGGAGCCTCGCTCGCACTTCCTAAGCAGCATTAAGGACTCGGCTGAAATGGGCCAAAGCGGTACTATCATCTCAGTGGTCAGCTGGCACGGGTGAAGGCTCGGGGATACTCAAAGGGATCCTGGGAGATGAGGGTGTGAAACGAGGGAGCGCTGCACCTGCAGTGGGCTCTGGCAGCAAGGCGTGCTGCTTCCTTGCACTTGACCTTTCATTGCATCCCTTCAGAGAGCGGGGGGCGGCTGAAGGGCCGTCTCCTCTTTCATTCATCGGGAGGTGTGAGTTCTAGCGCGCTGGCTTTGGTATGTTGTTGAGATCTGTTTGTTTATCAGACAGGATTTTAGCAACATCCTTGGGTGGCATCAGAAGGACTTCTTGTTTAGACGAATTCAGTCTAACTTCTGTTTACATTTATGAGCAATTTCTCTGTAATATTTTAGTTTTTGTAACCGCCTATCGTTACCTTGAACTTCTTAAGACGAGTTTGCAGTATGTATTTCAACAGAGTGAGCAGCTCTCCAAACTTTCTGGGATTTTGGAAGATGTCTAGCTCCAGTTGCAGAGATATGTCAGGTTAATTTATACTATGAAAAGCAGGATAGATTACCTGCTACTCAGCTTTACGCTGTGATGGGCAGACTTTTTGGTTCAGTATCTGTACCAGCGAGTTTCCGATTTCTCTGCTGTGCAGCAGTCTGTGGTGTAGATAACTTCTGCACTACGGAAAGTTGTGATTCGCTTTTTGATTAGTAGCTTTGAGGTCTAGGAGCCACCCTGAAGTGTATGGGCAAGGAAAAAAACAGGAGGAAGCAAGTATCTTTGTGCAAGCATCCAGAGTGGACTAAACTAAATTCTCAAAAATGGCAGGCAGTGTGAGCAACTGAAGAAAGACCTTTTATTTTCTGCTTGTATTGCCTAATAGATAAAGTGTCCTTTTTATAGGTGGAGAAGTGTTATTTTTATTTCTGGAGGGCAAATGTTTTAAGGTTTTCTGAAATGAGAGTGAGGAAATGCAGAAGTTCATTAGTTTGATACAAGTATTCCAAGAAGTAGTGTGATGAGAAACAATACATTTCAGTAGCGACACAGTAAAAGAAATATGCAACATATGAAGAGGGGATTTTAAGGAATTTATGGCTTATTTCATGTTCTCTTTGTGGCATCTTCCATGAAAACGTCTGTCTGGTTTTGTTATGCTGCCTTCTAACACAATGTCTAAAAGAGGACATTTTAAGAGCTTCACATGTTCTGAATTGTAGTGGCTCATGATTTTGCCCCAGGTAGAAACTGGGAACTCTTCACTTATTTGAGAGCTTATTGTTGTGAAAGAGAATTTCTTGTGATTTAATTGAAGCTGAAGATCTTGAGCACAGGTTTTAAGGATATGAATTTTCTTGGATAAACACCACAAGCAGACTAATACTTCCTTCTCTGAGCGCTAGGGAACAAGGTAGGTAGGTTTTTAGGCCCTGGTACCCAGCTGTAAGAATGTTTCTGTCCCTTAACTCAATCTACATCATGTTTTGCGTGCTCTTCAGGCTCGTCTGTTCCAACAAAATTTGGGAAGCCTCCCAGCACTGCGTTGCCACTGGTGTACTGTAAGTTTGCCTCCCTGCTGGAGAGTTTTGGATGCTGTGTGAAAGCAACAGCTGTTACTTCCTTTTTTTTAAAAAAAAAAAAATAAAATCAAACCAAACAAAACACAACAAAACAAAGCACAAAACCACACACACTTGTAGCTTTTCTCATTCCTTCTAATTGTAGTTCAGGTTCCAGGAACTAAAGAGCTGACATTAAACTGTTGCATGTTTTGAGAACATGGATTTATCTGGACCGCATTGCTAAAATGTACGTTGCCTGGCTAGCAGTTGTTCTCTCAAATAAAATTAGAGACAAAATAAAATGGGTATTAAATGTGGGGCTTTTTTTAAAGTAAAATTAAGTATTTAGAGTATTTCCTCCTAACCAAAACCTCTAATTGCAAAAAAAAAAAATAAATTGATATTTCACTTTGGAGGAGTACTGGATTATAAATGAAAACTGTAAAATGTCTGTTTCCAGGTGATGTGATTAGAAAATCCAATATACCATGTAAGACAACTTTACCCTCTTTAGTTACAAATCCTATGTGATTCTTTCTAAAATAGCAGGTATACCTGCGTACTTAAGAGGAAGCAGACATGAGATAAAGAAGAGTTTTTTGCATTCCGTATTTCCGTATTTCCTTGAAAGCTTAAGGTTTACACTAGATATTGTCACACCACCATCGGAATTTCAGAGCAAAACACTGTCCAATTGAAAAGCACCTTCCTCTTAGAAAATGTTTTATTCAAGATTTCAAATGCTCAAACCATTATTTAAAGGAATTTTTATTAACTCTCCACTTATTTATTCGCTGCTTTTTCCCTACTAAGTGGTTATTGCTTCTTGTTTCACCAGGAATTTGTCTAAGTGTCTCTTAAAGACAGAAGATGCTTCTGTTCGATTCTGCAACCCTGCGGGACAATTATCCGGGGGCAGTTCGGCTTCAGGCAGACGAGTGGCTGGGGCAGCAGCAGTGATCCACATCAGCTGCCGTCTTTCCGTCGTCCCCTCTCGTACGCGTTACATAAAGCGCTCAGGGAAGCGATGAGCTTATCGTGCGTGCCCGCTCGGGCGGTGCTGCACCTCCGCAGCAGCAGCACAGTGCTTCCACAAACCCTGAGCTACATGTGGGCAGTAAAGCAGTCGGACAGAGGAGGAGGTCCAAAGCCTCCTGCCCTCCTTTCATCCAGAGAGGAACAAAGTGGCTTGCCTGGCTAAAAGATTACCGCTGCCCGGTTAGGTAACTGGTTAATACGCAATTGCTTCATTTGGGTTTGCAGGAAATCTTTTTGTTTCCTCCCAGTCTCCTTGCTAAGTTGGAAGGTTTTACATGTGATACCTCTTTTGTAGTGTAGTGGTTTGCCTTTTTTTGGAAAAAAAGAAACATCATTATATAACATTTGCATCAAGCACATGGTGTTTGAGTCTTGCAGATTTTAATAAATTAAGCCATACTCTGCCATACTCTGGCAGGGAGAGGTGAGGCGGTCTCGATTTCCCTTGCGGGGAATGGAGATACAGACTTTGTGTATCAAATGCACCAAATCACACAGGGCATCCCCGGGGGAGCTGGGGTCTGAGGCGGGTAATGGAAGCTCCACGTTAGGGTCTTGACCCATGGGGCAGTCACCTTCGCTGCTTCTTAAAAGCTAATAGATGGGGAGAGAGTGTTGTCTGCATTTCCAACAGCTCTCTGCCCAGGCATGTCAGAGCACTCTTTCAGAAGGTGTAGATATATTGCTGAGATTTTGTTAAAAATCAGCATTCTGATAACGCAGCGCCAACCCCTTCTGTTCTGTTCAGCTGAAAGTTAACAAAACGGCGTTCCCCGGGCTGTGCTACGCTTCCTTGTCGTTGCGGGTGCTGATCAAGATGTTTTGGCATGGTCAAAGGTATTCGCAGGACATTAAAACAGGGAAAATGGAAAAACAAATTAAAAACTTTGGAGTATCCTTTAAAAACTATGTTAAAGGGATGAGGGAAAAAAAAACTTGAAAGCATAGGTTGTTTAATACATAAATATGGAAAATCTGATACCGACAATTGTTACAGATGAGATAAAAATAAATTCTAAGATACCTTAAGTATTAATTGAATGGCCAAAAGCCAAAAGCTGCTTTCTGCTCTCAACGGTGTAATCCCGTTGGAATACCGGTTGGAGTAAAAAGATGAGGGTTTGGCCCTACGTCTACCAGCCACTACCAAATAAGGCTCCTTGCAGGAGTCGGTAGTGGAGTTGATGGCAATGCAGACCCAGTGGGAGGAAGCGGTCATTCTCTCAGCCTCCTCGACACAAGGGCAAAGGAATCCGTTTTCTTCCTCAAGGTATAACTTTCACTTTCCCGTGTCCTGAAGTTCTTGTACCAGTACTTTCTGCTGGCTTTTCCTTCCTACTTGGCCCAGGTCTCCACGACGCTTGGTGGTATGGGAAGGATGGGCTGGTTATGACTGCGGGGATGAGATCCGCAGCTGGATTCTGGATGTGTTTTCCCTTACGTTTGCTGTTTTAACAGCACCGATTGCGCCTTCCCCGCCCCATACTCTCGTACCAAATGGCCCTGACGTGCCACCATGGTGAGTGCTCGGCTCATTCTGCCCATCGGTGACGTGGATGGGTGGACTTAGAAGGGCAGTGGTGTTTTTCAGTAATAACTTGGTGCTCTCTGAGTGACCAAGAGTGTTTCTTAAGCTCTAGCAGTACAGGCTGCAGCGTTAGAGAGTTCTGTTGGTGTTCAAAATGAGGTCATGTTGCTGCATTTCAGCAGCAGAGCCATGTGCTGCTGAGTTAGTACGGGAGATTCTGCGGCGCTGGCGCGTAGCTGTGTGACAGGCAACCTCAGAGTTGAAGGTTTCATAGCACGTAATGAGTTCTGATGTTTTTTATGTATCAGGATGTGATTGTGTACGTGCAATTTTGTATGATAGAAAAAATAACAGCATATTTTTCATATATGTCCTTAAATGTGTAGAGTTCACATTCAGTTAGTATCCATTAAGATCTTAGTCTGTTCCAAAGGTATGGTATTTTCAGGTAGCTTTTAAACTGTTGGGGTTTTTGTCTCTGGTTATCTCTGTGGATGAATTTGAGCTCTTCCTGCTTTGCTGTAGTTTGCTGGGATGAGCTGAGCTTTGTGCTCAGTTCCCCTCTTGTGATAAATGTGTTTGGGAACGATGCCCGGAGCCTATGGAAAGCATACCGAGGGCTTAAGCAGTTAGCGTGCCAGGAGTTGTCCAGCTACTAACTCATCCTGAATCAGAGTGTCCTGGTGTGTTTTTCATTCTCTCTTCTAAGTAGCTGACCAGAGTATTCATCTATTTTAAGTACTTTGCTTGGAGCTCTCTTACCAGGGAGCTGCGTGATGATGTGCTGGTATGTTGTATTTCCTTTCCTGTATACGTGCAAACTTTCTGCGAGTTTTCAAATTAGTTTTTCTTTGTTAATTTGTTCACTTCAGGTCTGTGAGTGCTTGTCCCTTTTAGAAGAAAATCATTCACAATAGCAGCAGCTGAACTGGTGTTGAAAGAAGCTGGTTCAAAGACCTGTTCTTTGTTTATTGGATGCATTAACTACCAGAGAATTAAGTGTTTGAGCATTTGTTTATCTGTGCCAAGGCAGATTCTAACTCAAGCTGTTTCAGTATTTTATTTGATACAGACTCCGGTTGTTCACTGCTGATCTGGCGAATTTCCTGTTTCGGTGACAGGTGATAGCTGCACTGTCGACGGATCGCTGGACGCTGCTCAGAATTCTGCTTGTCTTGGTAGTTACAGAGAGGCTGAGCTCGCCCCTGATCTCTCACGGGACATGCAGAGTTCAGCTCATGCAGCAGAGCTGGACGTTAGAAAAGAGGGAGGATTGGGAGGGTAGTTGTTAGAGGAGATATTGCAGGCTTTCCCATGTGGTTGTAGAGAGTCTGTACTGTAACCTAACATGTGTACTCCCCAATTTATAAAGTGTAGGTTATTAAAACAAAATGGTATTAAACAATGTACACTAGAAGCCTGGACAGTACCCTCTTCATCAGCAGAGAGCTTGGCTTCTGTTACTGGATCGTTGACTTGCAGCCCTACCTTCTATTTTAATGTTTGATTGCTGCAGCTGACCTCTGATTTTCTTTAATTTTTCCTCTCTTCTGGAGTCCTTCTGTTGCACAGAAGTTCACATAGTATCTTGTCCTTTTGATGAAAGAAATTAGAATTAAATTTTCACTTCTCCAAGAGCAAAGTGAATTTAATGTAGAATTCCTGAACAGGACTACACAACCTGCAAATTCCTTGTGCAGATCTGTGTAGGTCTCTGTGTGACCCATCCTTAGAATTGCTTTACTGATCCAGATTTCCCCCCTCCAAGCTTCCTGGAGTTAATTTCCAGGGTGTGACCACTGTCTGGGGGAAGGATGTTGCTCTCGGATTAGCTTGTTAACCCCTAGCCTTTTGACCTTTTGTGTCTTATTCTATGGGGTTGGATAGATTTATTCCTCTAGTTTCTTTGTTGAGTTTACTGTATTTCACTTGATTTGTAAATAATTATTAGTTCCGTATTTATGACCATGAAGAGCTTTTATGGAGCCAGCTAGTAAAACTTTTACCCACAAGGGACAGCGCTCCAGGTTTGTACCTGCCCTAGCGTGGCAAGATTATCTTGCCACGTTTAAGTGTCTGCAGATCCACTTCCATCATTTTTGCCACAGCTCAGCCTAAGTCAGTGACCAGATAAGGTTGCTTGGTCCCTGGGGATCAGCTGCCTGTAAAATTCCTTAGTAAGCATGTATAAAGATAGCCTGTCAGTTCCGCATGAGCTTTTTCATTTCATTTTCTCCTTCTCTGTGTGTTTGGTGCTTTTTTCAGTCAGTTATTTGTTGCTCGCCGTCAACACCCCGCTCAAACTTTTATAGTGCATACAAATAAAAACAGCCTGTGCCCTGAAGTTTTTACATTCTGAAGACACATGGAAAACAGAGAAATCCAGATGCTGAGGAGTTTGGTGTTGGGTTTCTGTAGTTGCCGTTTAGATAGTTTTGAACGATTTTGCTTTTACCTTGTACGCGGTTCTTCTTCTGCATTGTAAGGAAATAGCAGTGGAGCAAAACTCTCGTTTCAGATACACTGCACCAAGTAACTGCCCCTAAGAATATGTCGTGATCTCAGCTAGTTGCATTGTTCTTCCTCTGTCAATATCAAACATGGTTTGGAGCCTCCCCATGCTGAAGGACGCTTACCAGCCTCACAGCTGGGTACGGCTGATAGTTGCTTTTGGTCTGGCTAAGAGGGTCTTGTTTTCCAGACTAGGAAGGGGGCAAGAGGCTTAAGCTTCAGGAAAGGATGGGCTACTCCAGCATTTCACATAGCGAGCAGTACTACATGCAGGAAAACAAGGGATGTGACCTGAAAGCAGCTGAAATTTGATGAGATCATGCTTAACTTTTTACTAGAATCATTCATGGTTTCAAGTATAGAAAGCATTTCATCTGTGTAGTGGGTTATTGGATAAAGAGATACCTCAGCTACAAAAAAAGGACTATGAATGAGTACTGCTAATCGCTTGGCTTCTTGTTCTCACCAGGTGGGACTGTGTGAAAAGGGAGGCAGTGAAGCACAAGGCCCTCCCCATCTTAAATCCTTAATTTAAGTCCTCTGAGTTGTTTGAAACCATTCCCACTGAGGTCAGTGGCAAAACTTTTCTTTCGTCACTTCAGGATTAGGCTTAAACCCTGCACCCGTTTTTGACAGAAGAAATCTGAGAACGTATTATTTCTCTTCCTAAATGTCAAGTTTTAAAAGGGGATGAGTTGGGGGGAGGGTTGTGTGTTGCTGGCCATGAACTGAATTTTTTTCTGCAGGAAGTCACTTTTCTCCAAGGCCAAAGATAAATAGTGAAATGCTAGAAATTTCCTAGGCCTTGCCTTTCAGCTGTCTAATCGCATTCTTTGCAAAGACACTTAAGACTCTCTGCTATGTGCAGTGTTGCTTTAAATTGTCAGTTTGTTCAGTAACCTTTTTTACACTATCTTGTAACATGATAAAAGACAGTCACTGTTGAAACTAGTAGCACATCATTTTAGGCTTGTTCCAAGAAGATACTTCGTTCTTTCTCAGTATTGTCTGCCCATGGAGTGCCGTGTCAAAGGCCATCATGCAGGAGAAAAACTCAGCTAGATAGAAAGCAGTCTGGATGGTTCTGTCACAAACAGTTTTTATATTTGTCCTTGATAAGATGCATGTAGTCAAACCTCATGATGTTTCAGGGCAGTAGCTATTCCCCCTGGATCAAATATAGGGCACTAAAACCAGATTTAGCTCTTTTTTTTGGGTAGTAGTTTCACTTTTGCCTTGATGAATTACATTCCTAGTAATCTGATCAGAGTAGATTTTCAATGAAGAATGCTACAGAGAGGCTGGTGAGCAGAAGTAACTGTTCAGCTCCCCCTTTTTATTTCATTTGATGTCACTTTGCTCTCGAGTCCTTTCCCCAGTTAATTTTCTTCAGCTGCATCCCTCTGCAAGTAGCAAGTCCTTTGGCTGTGTAACTAAAATAGAGGGGGAGAAAGGCAGCAAAGTCTGAATCGTTTTATAAAGTCATCTTGATCTTATCTCCAGCCTTTTCCGCCCAAACCCACCAAACTCTTTACTGAGCTGCGCGCCTATAAATAGCGCAGCCGCTCTCGTGCGGAGATGGGCAGCTCTGAACCAGAGGCTTGTTTTCTCCGAGCAGCACGTGCATGCGAGAGCTCGCTTCGCACCGGCCTTTCATGTCTCGGTTACGTAGCCGTGAGGTTTTCTATAGATAGAGCCTGGCAAATGACATGAACTGCTACTTAGGGAGAGGCGAGGTGACCTCTGCGATTGTTGACTTTTGGTTTAACACAAAAAAGAAAAATTTAAAACAAAAATTAAAAGAGTGTTCTGTTTTAAAGAGGAATGGAGGAATGCGTGTCTTGTGCAGAGGTGAGTGAGCCCCGCCGAGGTGAGGGGAGCTGCCTGACCCGGCACTCGGGGAGCTGAGGGAAAGCAGAGACGTTGTTTCGTTTTGCTGTGAGTTACTGTTCTGGTGGGCTGGGCAGGAGTATCAGCGGCCAGAGTGCCGCTGGCTGAGCTTGAGGACTGTGGGGCTCTGGCCGACCACAGTTTAAACCTATCAGTGAATAAGCGTAGCAACAGAGCTCTGAAGTCTCCTCCTGCAAGCGGCTGGTTTTTGGTCAGACTCCTGGCTGACTCGATATCTTTGGGTTTTGCATCCTGGGAGCCTTCCCCAGGATTTTTAATTCCTTTCTGACTTTGGTTCAGGGCTTTGCAGAGTTCAGTAGCGATGTTCTCTGTCTCATTTTTTAATTATGTGTGGTTTTGTCGAAGGAATGCAAAAGGTCGCTCCATGTTTATGTCTTAATTTGGAAAACATCACTTTCCCATTTTCTTTCCTGTAGAAAGTGAACTGCAGAAATGTGTGATTTCTTTAGCACGGTAATTTAGATGCTGTTGCTTTACATTTCTCTTTGATACTCGGGTTCTGGAGGTTAAAGTAACTTAGCAGACTCGCACGTATGTCTGTATTTTTTAGTAGGACTTGCGGAGCTGAGCAATGCTGTTAGTTCCTCTTGGCAGATGGGAGATGGAGACCTGCAGAGTGAAAATTGCTTTATCAGGATCTTGTAAAAAGTCCATGGCAGAGTAGGAGCCTGAGATCACCTTTCTGGGTTCCAGATGAGTGCCTCCAGCTCTGGCCTTGCCTTCAGGGTCTTTTCAACAAGGGATGCTGCTGAAGTCTTTGAACTTCATTTTCTCTTATGCTGAAGCTTCAGATTAAATTTGTGGCCGAGTTTCATACTCCTTCTGTCGCACCAGCTCTAAGTTAAGCATCCTATTTCTGGGTATTGCTGCAGTGTGCTTAACTTCTGGACCCTATAGCCGCTCCCAGATGCTTTATGGCTTTTCAGAGCATATTCCTACTGCTGTGTCCCTGCTGTGACTTGTGGAGGACGGGTGCCAAGATGTTTTTCAGCGACTGCTTCAGAGTTGTGGGGAGCCGACATAGGAGACAGCCGTTTTTTGGTATGAGCTTAAACTTCAGTCGTGCATTCTCATGATCTCTTTTTGTTCTGCTGGAGATGTCACAGTCTGACGATTCCCACTTGAACCAGGCACTCTAAGCTGGCATTGGTGTGAGCACTGGCAGGTATTTCTGCCAGCGCTCAGGTGCCTTTGTGAAACAGAACACTGGGAAGAGGTGAGCTTTTGAGGTTCATTAGCCTTGGAGTTGGCCAAATCGCAAGCTCCAAGGTAGATGATGTTTCTTTGGGCGGATATAGAGGAGCACTCACCCTTTTCTCTTTCCCAGTGCAGCGAGGAAGGTATATAGTGGCTCCTGTGGCCGGCAGCTCGCTTTCTGATCTGGGGGTACATGGGAGCCCCCTCTTTCCTGGCTGACTTGTGGGTAGATGTGTCACCATGGTGGTCCAGGCCCTGTGATCTCTCAGGCCAGTTTGAGGATGGCTCGATCTAGCAAGAGAGATGCCTGTATTGTCAGACAAATGTTTCTTCTTAGAGTAAGCATTTTTTTCCAAGTGCTTTTTGAGGAAACTTTGAGCTTGGCAAGAGTCGGTGAGTGTGTGGAAAGTATTAAACTCTGCAGCTGTTTCAAAAAGGAAAGACCTGTATTAGAAATATATATAGGATTTTAAAAGAAAGTTTAGTGCCCTGGAAAAGATTACTAAAACGAACTAAACCCGTGGATCAGTAAGAGTATTTATTTTGTGCTCTGTAGTAGCCCGGCAGTGTACATTTAACACTATTTGTGAATTAATTGATAGTCATCAGTGACCTGCCTCTGTTACAAACCTGAGTTATGCTGAGACCTCTGGTATGTTAAAGCTGTGTCATTTTCCTGGCATCAAGATACAGAATAACCTGTCTTACAGGATTGTCCGACCATTTGTTTCCTGTGTTTTAACTGTGTGTTTATCGCATTGGGCTCTCTCAGCAAGAAATGGGTTCCTGGGGGCTGTTTCTTGGCGAGAGAAATAGTTTCTCGTGGTGCTGAGGCGCGATGGCACCGCTCGCAGTTCCGAGGCTTTACCGTCAATCAGTAACTTGGAGCTGAACCCCGAGCTCTGACTTCTCTGCCTTTGGTCTTTCTAAGCTGCAGTTTTTGAGATCATTTTCATGTAGCTGTTGGTATTCAAAATCTGTCCTCAGTGGACGAGGACTCAGGTTATATGACAAAGTAGAATGAAGTGCATGTGGATTAAATACGCACCCCTATGGATGCATAGTATGCGAGTGAGCATATAGGGTGCTGTGTATGCTGGTATGTCAGTCTAGTTATAAAGCGGTTTAAGAAGAAAAAGAAAAAAAGGCAGAGTGTGTAGATGGTTTTGGCACTCCAGCCCTGGGAAATGGCAGCCAGCCAGAGAGTGCTGAGGCAGGGCCAAGACTATCTGAGGAATACCAAATGCTGAAGCTGGATATAGCTCCTTCTTCACTCTCATTTCACTCTTCACCCCGCGGGCCTGCAGCTTGCCAGCCCTGTGCCAGGTAGATGCTGATAATTTCACAAGGCAGAACTGCAGATAGGGGCAGACACAGTGTGGTGTGTATGTGCTCATAATCAAATGCCAATTAAATGAAAGGCGCGATTACCTGCGACTGAAACCTGACCGCGGTGAGTTTAACTGTTACGCTTCCCGAGTCATTGTTAGACTTTGAAATGCTCGTTCAGTCATAAGTTACTTATCTTTTTTTGGTATCACAATAGCACTGGAGACAAGAATAAAACCACACCCCGGTGCGGATTATGCGTTGTGACTGTTTAATCTTGTTTTCTCGCTTATCTTGAATGAATTTGTTAAGCACTTCCAGCAGAGGGCACTAAGATTATTGATCTCAAGACGCCAGTCTTTTTTTTTTTTTCATATGTGGTGGGAGAGCATAAAAGATGCCTGTTAGTAAAATGTGTGCTTCACTGCGATCCCCTCCTTGTTTTGTAGACTATCATAAAAGAGGGGATGCTGATGAAACAGACCAGCTCCTTCCAGCGCTGGAAGAGACGATACTTTAAGCTGCGAGGACGAACACTCTACTATGCAAAAACTGCTAAGGTAAGATCTTGACATGCATCCATGGGAAAGAAAGCCAGTGGTGGAGCTTTGGAGACAGCTCTCTTTAGAGAAAAGAGCATGTCCTCTGTAAGCACTCATCTTCAGGTTTTGTAGCTACTAGAAGATCCTCGTGTTTTGTCTCACACTTGGAAATCTTTGTTTTTCAAGTATAGGATCACATGGACCTGTGATACTGATTTTTCTCCCCCTGGGTAGGAAATGGACTCTGAATCAATAGAAGCTCCCTTTAGCAGGGAATGGGCTTTGGATCAACGGAAGCTGAAAAAGAAAGGAGAAAATATGAATGAAAAGAGGAAACAGAGGAGACAAGCAAGGCTAGAATTTATCAAATCAAAGCTGCCACGCATCTGGTTTAGTACATTGATAGGCAACATAAATCTGTCTGCTTTCACAAGAACAAAGACTACAACTCTTTTTTTTTAAGTAATCCCGTAATAAAAATAAAGTCATTGTTTTCACTGACTGAAGGCAGGCAAGTGCAAGCCCCAGTGTATGGAACTGGACTTCCAAGTCCTTCATTTTGTTGGTGTTGGGCTTTTCCTTCAGATCACAAAAGACTTGGATGGAGTGTGCTTGGCAGATATACAGGCACATCCCTTTGAGTCTGCTGCTTATATGTGGGATTCAATAATTTGTTGAGGTTTTGAATTTTTTCTTTCCAGTCCATTATTTTTGATGAGGTGGATCTGACAGATGCCAGTGTGGCAGAATCCAGCACTAAGAATGTCAACAACAGCTTCACGGTATGATTTTTTTGCATGAATTTTCATTCTTCTTGCGTCTTTCTCCCACATTGCTTCTTTTTTGCAGAGTTTAAAAACATCTGAACAGTCTTCACAGCATCTTTCACTAAATAAAAACAACCCCTCCCTTATTTTTCCTTACAACATTGTAACTCGTGCCCATGCATGTCAGAAGTACCTTGGGTTACTATGTATAGTGCTAAAAATCTGCATTTGGGGATTTTCTTGCCTATAAGCTGGGAGGGTTTGATAGAATCCATTTATACAGTGGGACTGAAAAATCTGTTCCGCTAAGGGAGTTGGGGGCGATGCTGATGTTTATGCTGAAGATCTTGCTAAAGGAGTTTGGATTTCCCTTCAGACTCTAAAATATGTAAACTTCTTTCTCTGACTTTATTTGTATGCGACTGTATGTGTGTTTATATATGCACACTATATATAGTGGCAAAGAAAAAGGAGGAGCAAAAAGAAGTCGCAGAGAAATAACTGTGGAATTGGTTTAGGATACTTGTAAGATGTGGAATGCATGCTAAATATTTGCAGTCTGGCGATGTGGTGGTGTCAGTGCTTCATTTTCTCCAGGGTTAGTAACAGGGAGAAAAAATGATTCTGCTTCTGAGGCGCAGGTGTTCCCCAAGTTCTGTTTGGAGGGGAACGCCTGGCGTGCAGAGAAAAGCCATTAAGAGCAGCTGTGCAGGGCGAGTGTCGAGCAGCAGCAACCTCTGGGCCACCTCCCAAGGGCTCCAAAGGGAGGAGTGAGAAAGCTGTGGAGAAAGGAAGCAGCATCGGTCTAAGGCAAGGGGAAGTGGGGAGCGATCTGGGTGGAAAGACGAAGCTGATCCTGTCAGCTGATGACCCGCAGGTGGTCACCACGGCTGAGCAGCGTGCCTTGCGCTGCGGTGGCAGTGAGCTGCTGCTTTAAACATCCGCAAAGGATGTTTCTGGTACGTAGGTGTAGCTTTTTGCTTTGCAGAGCAGCTGTGGCACTCACCCTGTGTCCAGATGAAACCCCAACGTTTTCTCAAAGTTTGAAACCACTTTCTGCATCCGTAATTGGAAAAATATGAGGCACGTCTGGGTCTGATAGTAAATACTGATACCACGTGTCAGTGTTTGTGCACAAAAGGAAAGATTCTGTAGGGGACATTTTCAGGTATGTGAAGTTATTTACCTGTTAATAAAGCATTTTTTCTTGGGTCTTGCTTCATTTTTGCCATGCATAAACAAAGACTGAGTTTTCAGGTAAGAAAATACGCTGTTACAGTTTCATTTATTATTAAAGTGAGAGAGATCTAGTCTTCATCAGGGACACTGTGTAGGAACAGGAGGAAATAGAGTGTTGCTCTCTCAGATTGTGCTATCTGAGTCCAGCAGTGAAGGGTTATTTCCAGGATTTATGATATCAGGCTCTGCCAGTCCCTGCCTTCCCTGGGGGGTAGAAATTACAGGATTGCTTTGTCACTCCAGTAGCAGATACAGCCTGCAGTGGCTCTAGCTGATCACTGCATCATGGGGCTCAGGTAAGCTTCAAGAAGAACGTCTCTTTAGTTTCTATCTACGCTTTCTATCATGGCTTACAGAGAGGTTTGACTGTGGTTTACCATGAGCTATAAAAATACTTAGAAAATCAGAAAGTTGCCTAGTCGTGCTGCTGTTTGGTCTGCCACATCACTGCCGTCAGTGCTTTGGATTCCTTGCAGTCTTGCAGTTTTCTCGTGGTTTTCTTTGAGAGCGCTCCATTCCCCTCTTTTATCTCCCCTGCTCGGTTCCTTTCAAAAATTTGATACGATTTTTTTCCTGTTTCAGTGGGACTCACTATTGAGTTTTTATACTAAACAAAAAACATTCAACATTTGGCATTGTATTTTTTTCTGGAGTTTTAGATGTTCTGGTTTTGGGGTGGGGTTTTTTTTGTTGTTTCTGTGTTTTCTTCAATGGATACTGGTAGTTTGGGATTTATGAAAACGTGATTTCTTTCTGAGGAAACTCATCTTCTGCCCAGCCTTCTGTACTGCTTAATGTCTAGATTCTGCAGGTCAAATTGCGTGAATGACACTCCTAAGGTACTAAAAAAGGAGGTGGGAAACAAAACCACTAGATAAACCACTTAGAGGAGCAATGTGTATCCAAAGCAAAGAGGTAATAAGGGGTGAAAGGGCAGTGAGGAGCGTGGGGAGGCAGCACCATGAGAGGAGAAAAACAGAGCACGGAGCCAACAAACGTTACATTGCATAAACAGAGGAATAAGGTTAAAAAGTAATAGCTGCCTGTAAACCTTTTACATAAGCCTGACAGCTAATTTGTTTGCTGTCAGCAGGCAGGAGAACGAGAAAAGTGAGTATTAAGACGCAGACGGATTCCACCGTTGTTTACTTAGTTGATCTTGCATAGATTTCTTCAGTAAGTGTATCCTGTTTGCAGTGGGGACAATTTTCAGCGCTGCTACCCGGAGTTAATGGCTATGTGACTGTGGAGTGGGCTGGGAGCACGTGACTAGGGGCATCTTTGGACTTAAGATGTTGTACAGCTCTGTCCCATGAGGGGTGTAAGGAAAAGCTTTCTGTTTAGCTATTGTTCCTCTAGCTCAGGCAATGTGACTGCAGAGTTATTCAGCAGAAAGCCTCTGGGAAGAAAACTTGTAGCAGCCCCACGCCAGTCCTTTCTTTTCTCAGGAGGACTGTAAAGGTAATATTTGCTGGTTCTGTCACATCTCTGCCATGTCTGGCCTTCTAAGTCGTCTGTTTACAAAGGTAAATTCTTTCAGGATGTCTGGGCTGTGACTGGTTCTTTCCAGGTATCATCCCTTAGATCTGTCACCAGTGGATTTTCCTGGGGCTGCTTTGTTTCACAAGGCTTTAGAGAGGATCTGCTGTAATACAAGCTCAATGAAAACCATGTTGTCCTGGTACTTCAGACCTGTTTATTTCGAAGAGAGCGGTCAGCTTTTAGCCTGGATTTGTGTAGTCAGTAGGCATGCCTACATGTGCAGTCCTTATGAAATAGAAATCAGCAGCGTTGGATGGGTGAGGTCAAAGCCTCATCCTAACTTCTGAGCAGAGCTTTCCCAGCCATACCCTCAGAACCCT
>NW_009702302.1:0-261 GCF_000703405.1 Apaloderma vittatum
GAGGAGGCATCACGGTGGCACAGGTGACCTTTCAGCCTCTCCATCCTATGCTGGGAGCTGCTTCCCCTCTGATTTGAAAGGTCTAATAAAAACTAAAAGGAGGTAAAGAACTTTGTGGAGTTTCTTATTGTCCTTATCAGGAACGAATTATAAAAAGGGGAGATAGAAAAGTGTGGTCTGCACCTGGAAGAGAAAGTAGCCCGGGTCTGTGGAGCTGTTTTTCTGGCAGGTTTGCTCCGATACGGCGGGGGGGGGGAGCGC
>NW_009702302.1:292-2104 GCF_000703405.1 Apaloderma vittatum
AAAGGCAAACCTTGCTTTTCTGTCAGTCCCCAGGGAACGGGAACCTCCCCAGGCTCCCGCCAGCACCCGCAGCCAAGGGAATTCACCTCCCAACACCTTATCTGTTCCCTCCGTCTGCTCCCGTATCGGTTGGCAGGCTCCTCTCAGCCTCAGTGCCCGGGAGGTTGCTGAGAAAGGATGGCCTGTTCTTTTCCAAATGTCTCTCAAATTATTCTGCAAAAAATCTCTTTTTTTTGCCTGCCCAGCTGTGCTTTTGCATTCACCTCGCCAGAGTCACTGTTCCCTTCCCTTCCCCTCGCTCCGGCACAGCTCTCAGGATCCTCCCGAGTTGTGATGTTTTGCTTTCTTGGCCTGGTTATTATGAGAGGGGCGCTTGGTCTCTCTAATATATCTCAAATTTTGTGGCACTGTGACTATTTCCCTATGACAAACGCAGCAGCTTGCTTTATGACATCCACTTTTTTTTTTTTAAAGCTCCTCAGCCAGTGGCCTGTAGCCAACCTCAGAAGAAAAGTGAGCAGCGCCGTGTTTGCCGTTAGGTCGTTTTCTCTAAAATCAGGAAGGTCACGCTGCAAAAAATAGAATTCCTGTTTTTGTGGGCGGCACCGTCCTGTGAGCACATGGGAAGAGCATCGGGTGAGGGCTCCGGCACCGTCCTCCCGCTTTTACAGACTTGAGAGAATTAAACCCCACCACCCCCCGCTCTCCCCTCGGTTTGGCTTCCCGTACCCCGAGGTGGGTGCACGAGGTGTATGAGGGGAGGGAATTTCACCTTGTCCAGCGCCGGGGTAAGGCTGGATTGTTTCTCAGGAAAACCTCCATAAGCAAGCACTGGGTTTCTTCTAAAATAGAAGCTCACGTGTTTTCCAGAACCGGATTTATTGTTTTTCTAATGGTTTTATATCTTTTTCAGCTGCAAGGGATGTCAGCAGAACCTTCATTCAAGCACTTGATTATTTTTTTCCTCTGAGAATTGCGATAACCTGTAGGTCTCTGCATCTTTTACGCTGGGTGCAAAGCACTCATTTAGCATACAGGTGCCTGAAGTCTATTGTGTTAAATCTTCCTGTCACTTTTCCATTTAGTGTATTTTATTAGTACTCTCACAACACCAAGAGAAGCCTCAGAAGTAAACGGACCCATTTATGGAGAGAGACAGACGCGTGTGGTTTCATACCAAGTTTATTTCTTTTTTTTTTCTTTTTTTTTTTTCTCATAATCACTTCTTTTTGCACAACAACAACCTCAAGTTGACAATGAAATGCACGCGGTAGACCGAAGGGAACCGGACAAGGCTCTGTGAGTGATGGAAAGTCCTTCTACAGCACCCACCCCGGGGTTGCTCACCCCTCCCTCCTCCCTGGGGTTGCCCACACCTCCCTGGGGTTGCCCACCCCCTGGCACGAGCAGAGGTGGCCCCAGGGCTCTGGCAGAAGGATTAAATCCTGCCCGGGAGGGCAGCTGGGGTGCTGAGCCCTGGGGTTACGGCTCGTCATCTTCCAAACCTCTGCCTGCAACCCTGGGCCACTGGATCCCACCCGGGGGGGTGGGGGGGACTCCCTTGGGTACCACAACGTGGTGCTCGGGGGTACTTTCCATTTTCAGAGCATTTCAGAGAGGCAGATGCAGTGGCTCTCCTGCGGTCCCCCCCTGGGAAAGAGAGCATCAGTGGCCCCTTGTCGCAGGGCAGGGGAAACTGAGGCACAGGGGGTGCCGGGGCATTTGGCTGCCCCCTGCTCTTGTGTCCCACGATCCCGGTAGCTGGGGGGCTGCCTCCCTTCACCGCAGGCACCCCAGAGCACCTAAACGTGG
>NW_009702302.1:2144-3526 GCF_000703405.1 Apaloderma vittatum
GACTACAAAGGTGGAGTTTATTGGTCTTCCTACGTCATCGCATCCCTAGCGTGGAGAGTTAAGAAATCTCTAGCACCGTAAACAGCCGTTCCCTGACTCATTTCAAGTGGCATAAGAGCGTTATGTGCATATTTCGTTTCCACGTATGCGTTTCTGTGCGCGTGTGCACGGCTGGGTGCACAGCCACTGCGGGGTTGGAGGGGGAAGTAACGCAGCGGGAGGGAATTCAACCGAACCCCACGAGCCAGGCTTTGCAGAGCCGGGGCCAGAGAGTCAACCGGGCTAAGCAAAAGCAAGCAAGCTGAAGTTTACATTTGTCAAAGGAGCAGCAATACCGACCTACCCCCGAGGTAGGATGCATGCAATCGTGAACTGCCACCGTCCCTGGAAGGTCAACCCAAAAAGGTAACCCCACGTCTGGGTTTAGGGCAAAATGACTTAAAAAAAAAAAAGAAAAAAAAAAGACAAGGAATAGGCTCAGTCCAGAAGCAGCCTGAGGGGCCAGCAGCCTTGGAAATACCTGTTTATGGGCAGAGCTGAGCTCTTGGCTGTAAGGGACAATGTGAGCGCAGAGCTGCGATTTGGGCTACAAGGCCAGTTGTCCCAGTTGTCCCAGCTCTGGTGCAGCCTCGCTCATCGCCCGCCTGTCAGCACCAGCTGGGAACTCGCTCAGCTTCAGCTTCTCTTCCTTGCCAGAATCGGAGGCCCTTCTCCAGGAGAGCGTTTTGAAAGGTGCATGCATGCACGGAATAAATCGTCACCATCTCGTCTTCCCGCCTTCATGCATCTACAAACTCTCGTGCAGCTGTCGTCACAAACCTCGACTCGGAAACATCTACGGGAAACACGGAAGAACCTCCAGCTCTACCATCAGGAAGGTGGCCCTGGGAATCGGCAGGGGGTGGGGGGGCTGCACGCCGCGTCCACGGTACGTGGGAACGGTCCAGGAATGAGGGAGGCTGGTGCAGTAAGGATGGTAATGAGGCTACTTAATCACTTTCAGCTGAGGCATGAAGTATGCCGCTGCACACAACCTTGGGAGACAGAAAGGCATGAAATAAGAGTGACCCCGGACCGTGCCCCGTGCCGGTGTTGGACACGGCGTGGTCGCCCAGGTTCGGGGCAGGCAGACACCCCTCGTCCAGCTGAAATGGCCAGAATTGGTGCACGCAGCCAAAGCAATCACATATTTCCCTGATAGCGTCCAGTGGCACTGGACAAACGTCAACTGACGTCCCTGCTCCATCCATCCGCACCGAGCAAACGTCACTCTGCTACACCTCGAAGACGTCTGGCCCCAGAGATGAAGTCGTTTCCTTGGCACAACGCGTCTCGGCAGCAGTTGCCTGATGCCAAACTCTCCCTGCCGACCCCTGCTCCTC
>NW_009702302.1:3561-4656 GCF_000703405.1 Apaloderma vittatum
GCGTCCGCTGCCCCTCACAGCACCGACCCGACGGAGGTGAGAAAAATGAGTTTCCTGGGGCTCACACCTGCCACAAGCATCATGTGCCAGGCTGCTCTCCCGTGGGATTTTTTTGCCGGGCAAAGCTATTGCAAAGAGTAAGTCCCCACCTGAGACCCAGGCTGGCCAGGGGAGTGAGCACGGGGCAGCACAAGGGACTGAGATGGAAGAGCCACGCGGGAACCGAGACCAGAGACTGGGGAGCTCTTGGTAGAAGACAGCTCTACCCAGTGCAACCCGGCACCAACCGCACCTCCCTTGGCACTTCCCCGGGGAACAGCCCGGACCCCCTCGCACGAGGAGGTTTGCGTTCATGCTAAATGATACGTCCCAGAATCGAAGCGTTGCCTCTATTCCGCCTCTCAGCCCTTCCTTCTCGTCCCCAGCCCGAGGAGCAGCCCGTCCTGTCTCTCTCCGCCCTGCCTGCAGGACTCAGCTGCCTCCAGCTCCCAATTTCGGGGTTTTCCAGCCACTCCCTGGTCTGGCATCAGGCATCCCCCCGTGCCAGCACCTTGCCTTCCCCCGAGGCCAGCCGCCACCTCCTCCTGAGCCCCCAGGAGAGAGCGAAAACGGTCATTTCTCTTGTTTTAAACTCCTGCTCATGAGTACGACATTTCTGATAAGGATAATAATCATAATAATCATAATAATCATAGTACTAAAAACAGTATTTACAACAAGCTCCAGGTCAGAATTACACACCAAGCAAACACTCAGCACCACAGAGAGTAGGACAGGGTTAATATCTCGCAGATTCCTTCTCAGATCCCACCAGTGCGGGACACAGACATCTGACAGTTTCAACCACTTCTTACACACAAACATTTTGTTTAAATTACTTTTAAATTATTATTATTTTTTTTAAACTTTTTAAAATTTCTCGTCACTATATGGATGAGGTGATGCTGGCGGCGATGCCGCGCTCTAACAGCTGCTACTATAAACTGATCATTAGCTACTGTTAAGAAATTCAACCCTCAGTTTCCTTCCCTCTTTGCTCTAAACCTTTTTTTCCTTTTCTTTTTTGTTACTGACAGTGCTTGGACTTTCTAACAG
>NW_009702302.1:4806-16037 GCF_000703405.1 Apaloderma vittatum
GCCGTAATCGATTCTTTACCTAATTAAAGCACAGGGGCGACAGAAAACTTCAGCTTCTGGCAAGACTCAGCAATGATTTCTTTTCCAGAGGCGAGGGGATCATCACTCCCTCGGCGCTGCCTGCCGTCAGTGCGCAGATCTCGGTCCCGGGGAGCCCTGGGGAGCCCCGTGCCCCTGCCTGCACTCCCTCTGCACTTCAGTTGCCCCCCAAGAGTCCTGCAAAGCCCACCCTCATCCTGCCGGCACACGGCTCTTCGGAGGTGCAGTGCATGGAGGGCACCCGCTGCCGGTAATTCAACATCTTGGTGCCTTGGGTGCCCCTTTGGTTTATTCTGGGGTCTGAGAGGACAGCCAGGACGGGGTGGGGGCATTGGGAGAAGGAGGGGTGCAAAGACCACCCCGGTACCCTGCACCGCATCCCCAAAACATCACACGGGTCCCTTGGAAAAATAACGACCTGTAATCTCTGCAGGCTGGACGGAGAGGAAGTCTCGTTACCTTCTGCCTCAAACAAGGCGCGCGCTACCACCAGGCTTGCGTGTTCTCTGCTCACCCCTACCTCCATCAAGAGACAATTTTTCCTGAAAAATAGGCCCTGAAAAGCTAAAGGTAGCCAAGGAACGAGCGTGGGGACATCTCTTTGTCCTTCCTGCAGAATTGCTCCAGGGCCAGAGCATGGGGCAGGTGCTGCCACCAGCCAGAGCTCCGCGGCTCCTCCGACCCTGGCACGGCACCCAAAGGCTCACATCCAACTTTGGAAAGAGGGAAGGATGACTATTCTGGTCCCTAAAAGGCTATTTCACAACCACTCACTGTCTCTGTTGGATTTGCTTTCATACTGGAGTGAAACCTGGTGCCTCGAGAGCAGGGGAGAGCCCGCAGAGCGTGCCCTCTCCCGGGGCTCCGGCAGAGCCGGGGATGCCGTCGCCGTCTGAGGTTCTCCCGGGCTGCTCGGCCAAGACTTCTCGGTCCCCGCCGCGCCAGGGAGAGGGAGGCTCAGTCGACGGGCTCCTGCAGCTCGTGGTCAACCAAATCGTCCACAGATGAAGACTCTGGGTCAGTCGGGGCTGGCTCCGGGGGGAGTTTCTGCACACCACGGCTCCTGAGCCATCCCCGCCCTCTCATTCCTCTCTCCTATCACCGGCAAACACGGGGCTGTTCCCTATTCCACTTCACACACAGAAATTATCACTTTCTTCCCATTACTCTGAAACTGGTATTTGGCTCAGAGCAAACACCAAGAGGGGTAAAAGCCCTGGATAAGAAATCCGTATCTCTGTGATACTGCTGGTTGAATTTATTAATATCTTAATTTTTTTTACATCAGTTTAAGAATTTTATTTTGTTTTTCTGAAAAAAAGGACAAAACCCTCCAAAGAAGCTGTTTGATTGACTGATCGATTGATTGATTCCCTATTTCATGTGAACTAGTCGCTATTCTGCTTAGAGGTCCCTACGATTTGTGAATCCCCACAAGGACTGACAATTAAGGATGCAGAGATATCGAAGCGTGTAGCTGGGGGACGAACACCAGGGGAGGGGCAGGGGGAGGATGGAGAACCGAATGTCGCGTCTAGACAAACAAAATAAAATGTGTTGGTTGGTCGATTGGTTGGTTTGTTAAGAGGAATCAGGTGCTAGATGTGTAGAAAAGCCCTTTATCCAGAGATCTCCTCCCGCTGTTCCTTGTTCCTGCGAACTTCAGCTGCGTGCAGTTCCTGCAAAGATGGGAGAGACGACACCGGGCTAACAACTTTCTGCTCTTGCCATCTCCATTTTCCTCCTCTCCTGCACACAGGGTTTCCATCGGTCAAAAAAAATAAAAAAGAGACCAGTTTCCCACCCGACACGCCCTGAGGGCACTGGGTTATGCCTGCAAGGAGTGAAGCACCTCATGTGGGGGAGGCTGGAGATGATGCAAACCTACAGCGAACGCGTTCACGGCTCCTTTCGGCCAACTCTTTGGCCACGCAGTTTCCGGACACGGATTGGGATCCCGTGCCTTTGAGCTTGCACTTACCAACATCAGCCAGCTGGTATTTTCTCTACTGACCTTGAAGGGCACGTCCCCCTTTCTCGTGCGGCTCCTCAGCCCGCTTTCCACCAGCAGTGAAACGCCCGCTCCCCCGCACCCACCGCTCTGGGGTGACCCCACAGGGAGCAAACCCCAACCTCCCCCTCCCTGGGCATCAGCTCAGCCCCCAGCCCTCTCCCGGGGACCTTCTCGCGCAGCCGCTCCCGCAAGGCGGCGAGGTGTGCTTCGCGGATCTCCCTGCTCAGCTCCATCTTGTAGTTGAGCTTCTCCTCGGCCAGGCGGCTGAAGTTGTTGTTCTCCTCCAGCGCCTTGTGCAGCACCTCCCGCTCGTGTTCCCGCTTCTCTTCCAACTGCTGCAGCACCTGAGCCTGCTGGGTCTGCCGGGGCAAGGCGTCGGGAGAGGTGTAAGGCGACTGGAGAAACTCTTCCAGCCTTCAACTCCTCAGGGAGGCTTTCTGACCACCACTTTAGCCCAAAACCCCTTTGCCACCCACCTCCATCCCATAATGCTCTTGCTTGGAAGGTGCTTTGATGCTTTTTTCTGGCTACGGGGCAACATCTGCTGGGTTTGGTGCTTTGGCCAGGCGGGCGATGCAACGCTGCACCCACCGGCTCAGCAAAGCCAAGGCAAAACCTTGTCTGAATGATTTCAGCTTGCTCTCCCCTTACCTGGCAACACTCGTAACATCGGTACTTAAAAACAAGAGGAGAAGGAGGATCACTGAGTCCCGTTGCCCAGAGGAGCTGTGGATGCCTTATCCCTGGAAGGGTCTAAGGCCAGGACGGACGGGGCTTGGAGCGACCTGCTCTGGTGAGAAGTCGCCCTGCCCACAGCGAGGGGATTGGAATTAGATGATCTTTAAGGTCGCTTCCAGCCCAAACCGCTTTGTAATTCTATGACTCTACAATAACGTGGGCTGCAGAACCTCATTCCATGACTTCCATGTCTCACCTGACAATTTACAACAAGTGTAAAAACACTATTTTCAACCTTTTTAGATTGCTCCTCATAAGATCCTTTTAGGGTTTGGTGCAATGAGTACCCATCACAGAAAAATCACTGCTTCTGCAGGACTTCTCCTTTTACCTTAAGGACATCTTACCTTCCTCCTCTCTTCTGCAGCCTCCAGCCTCCTCTGCAGCTCCTCCAGGGACAGATCCTTCTTCTTGGGGGGGGAGGAAAGGATCGGGCTCTCAGGAGATAAATCTGAAGGGGACTTCAGGATCACTTCGAAGCTCTGGCCTGATGCCCTCTTATCCAGTTGCTTCACCTCCATATCTTTGAGGGGAAAAAATAAACAAACAGGGACTCTGCGGACCTGCGACACTCAGGAGGTGTCCGCAATTAATTTAAATTTACAGCATAATTACAGAAGGGCCATACTGCCATTAACATCTTGAGCTGACGAGCTCCCACGTTGCCTGCGGAAGCATCGCGCAAACGCCGCAGTGGCCCTGGCGGGAGCAGGTCACCTACCTCCATACTGGTAGATGGTGTTAGGATGGGGCTGGGTGTGGAAACAGGAGCAGATGAGGGAGAGCAGAGACAGCTCCTTCATTTTCTCCTTGTAGGCTGAAAAATAAGAGATAGTAATGAGAAGAGAGTCCAACGGCAACAGCAGTGCTTTCAGCTACCGGGCTCTATGGAGGCTTTCCCAGTCTGTCGAAGGTTGCTAAAAGGAGCTCCTGTTCTAGAGCAGACTAAATTAGCTGCCGGTGTGGCCAATGCCATGGGAAGACACACAGCAGGAAGTTACCACATTAGAGACATAAGTTTCCATGGAGGATTTCTCTCCAAAGGAGCCCAAACACTGCAGCCCGTGTAGTTCCTCACGCCGGGAGAGCTGCCTGGAGTGTTCCTCCATCCCACTTCCAGGCTCAGAGGCAAAATGACACCTGGAAACATGGCTCAACTCCTAGCAAGTTCCCCTGGCAAATACCAGGAATTGTCAGAAATCGGCATTTCTGACTTCAAGGTGGAGAGTAGAGGCGCGGTCAAGCACCGCAGAGAACAAATGGGCATTGGAGTGAAGAAAGGGCTCAGGGGTGCTGCTAACGGGGCGGGGCTGTCACCCAGCCTCTGAGGTGCCTCCTCCCCTGGAGAAGGAGATGAGGGGGGATGTCAGTGGATTCTGTCACACACAGGCAGAAGCCGATGCTGGTCTGTAAGCACGGTAAATCAGAGAATCACTTCCCAGCAGCTCCATCGCGGCGCTTCCACACCCTCGGGGTCTCCTCCATCCTGCTCTCCCTTTGGCAGAGCGAACCAACCGTCCCTCTCCCTCCATCCAAACCAAAACGAGCTGGAGGACAAAGGAGACGCGGCAGCATTTCAGCGAGCGCTGAGGAGCCTCCTGAAGAAATCACCCCTGATCCACGGCCTGAGAAATAAATGAACCCCTGAATCCCACAGCCTCCACCCTCCATCCCTGGTCCCGAGCCAGCGGTTGCACCCGTGGGATGCAGAAGCCCCCACAGTGATGCCCTCATCCTCCTGATTACAGGGTAAAATAGGAAAAGGCTTCCTCTGATCCAGCAGATAAAAGAAAGAAACACAAACTCCAGGTTATTATTTAGGAGACCGTGTCAGGGAAGATCAAACCTGAGATCTCCTGAAGCAAGCCTGTGTCTCAGTCACAGCTGCACTGGCACGAGTGGGCTTCAAACTGTCAGGGGGAGAAGGTCAGCATGGAAAAACCTCAGCACTAAAATTTAGAAGTATCTGCACTCACATTTGCCCATAGATATAAGGTTTTGAGGATACAGTTATGCCAGTGGACAAAATGGTTGGACCAAGATAAGAGAGCTGGCAGGCCAGAACATGACACGGCCAGCAAGTCCCCTCCAGGAAAGACTGCACGTCCTCGAGCACACAAATGTACGTATTTTACAAATTATTAGACAGGAAATGTTGAACTTTTTATTTAAGCATCTGTTTGCATTTTTTTTTTTTACTTTTGCTAAGTTAGTGAAAACAAATTCAGCTTACACCAAGCAAGTATTGTACACGTGGGTCCATTAGCAAGGCTATCTGCTCAGTTCCGTGGGGAGTTTAAACCAGAGCATCACTCGGGGCTCAGATGTGCAACAAGAGCTTTGTCTGGCTCATGGGTAGAGGGTTAGGACAGGCTGCTCACTCAGGTGTGAATCACTGATATTTTCTGTTTATTTTTAGGCAGAGACTGCAACGGAAGGGTCAGCGGCAAGTCCCTTCACTCTGGTACAGTCTTCATCACAAAGCCACGACATTTCACTGCTGGGGTGGAGCACTGCAAGTAACTGAGTTGCGTAAATTAAGAAGTGAAAAAACTGTAGGAGTTATAGAAAATATATCCGAGTTCTATCCTGTAAAGCGGAGTAAATTTGCATTTCGTTGGCTTCACAGGGCCCTGGGTAGGGATGAAGCTACAGTCCTACCTGAAAAGGTGCAGCCAGTTCCTCGACGTTTCTGAATTGGGCTTAGAGCAACCTGGTCTAGCGGGATGTGTTGCTGCCCTTGGCAGGGGGGTTGGAACGAGGTGATCTTCAAGGTCCCTTCCAACCCAAACCACTTTACGATTCTATGACCCTATGAATATTCATGCCCTGAAGTCAGCACTGTCTGATCCTGCTCTGTTTATATTCTGTTGCACATCCTATGCAACCCTTAAGCCTCATTAGAATTTTTTTCACCTAACCTTTCTCTGCACTGTACATGCTCTGCAGGCAAAATTACTTTCTCCCTGGTGCAAGGAGAAGAAGGGAGATGAGATGACCCAGGAGGGTCAGGGTGCTCTCAGCCTATTTTCTCTCCAGGACTCATTTCCCCAGCTCTCTCTAGTGCTGCACACCCACCCCGCATTTCCACCGAGCTGCGTGACCACTATCCAGGGCATTTATCCCTGCAGAATGTTTATCTCCACCGTTAATCCCCAGAGACATAATCCTGCTGCTCCCCCGAGGGAATGGCTGGGGATGGATGTGGATAGTGAGCACCAGGAACCGCCTCCCCGCTCTGGCCAGCGGGGCTCAGCACCTATTAGCCATTCAAAAATCGAGCCATAAAAAATTAAAAAGCCATTAAAAAGCTTCCTAACCAGACACAGCTAAAGCGTAGACTGTTGGAACAGCCTGTCATTTTTTGTTTGGCAAAACAGAGTGAGGCTGTTTAGGCACAACACTAACATAGAGTCATTCCTAACGAACCAGAGGCACAGCAAGAGTAATTTATGTGGATTCAGGCAATTTGAATGGATGAGGCTGGATGTGCTACGTCTGATAGCAAGGTCAAAAGAAGGTTGTTAGAAGGAAATTGTGTGGTTTGCAAAGATAACTTTGGAGAAGTAAAAATGGCTTCCATAAAGAATACCATGTCATGGAAAAATGAGAGCAGCCCAATTACAGATGCAGGCAAAGCAATAACAGAAGGCAGAGGGGCTAGAGAGACAGAGTCCTCCGGCACCGAGCTGCAATGCCACACGTACAACAAAAGCAACCCCAGTCCTGGACAAGCTGAGATACAACAGACTCAGGTTACCCCCACCAGCTCTGAATCCTCCCATATCGGTAACGGCCGGACCTTCACTTCAGTCTAAGTCACTCCCTTCTTGCTCCCCAACTTCCAACACCAGGTCAGGAGGAGAGCTCAGGCAACCAGAGAACGCTCGTGGGTTTGGTTTTATTCGCATCAGGGGTTGTCCCTGCACATCAGGGTTTGTACACCTCAGCTGCTCGCCCAGAGGTTACCGTGGGCTCATGAGGGATCATCCACGGGACCAGGCAGATGTGAGCATTCCTCTCCCTTCTGACTTCTGCTCAAATGTCACCCAGGAAGGATTTCCAACCACCTAGCTCCTTCCACCCTGGGTTTTATCTGCAGCTCATGAATGCTGCATCGACCTGTGCTAGGCACGGTCAATAGATTAGCAAATCCCTTGGGCCGTAGCACTGGGACATGTGGGCTGCCCTCAGGAAAACAACTCAGGAAATCTCCTCTTCTATGGGCTCAGCAAGGGTGAAGGGCCCAAGCTGTGCCGCAGAGACCCGGCAGCTGGGGCTGGGTGGGTGGCGGAGTGTCAGGATGGAGAGAAGCGCAGCCTGAGCTGCTTGATAAAGCAGAGGAAGGAGCCAAATGGCGGCAGCTGTCCCAGTGTGTTTGTGGATTTGGGACAAATGAAGGCTCAGGTGGTTGGGTTTGGATGATACAAAGAGCTATAAAGACGCTGGGGACTGGATAAGGCAGCAGTTCATGAGACAGTCCAAGACAAGAGTCAACGCCATGAGGTACAAATGGACCGAAAAAGACCTGGAACAGTATATTCTGCATGGGGATGAAATCTATGCTGTGCTAAACCGACTGGTGAGCCACAAGAAGAAACTCTTCCTCATTTCAAACAATAAAAGATTTTTCTAGTATGACATTAAACATATTGAAGTAACTTGAAAGAATAAAAGGGTTGTTTAGAAACACACTGAGCAGCTCTTCACCAGTTGGGACATGCCAAAGTGCCACAGCACGCGCACACGGTCTTTAGATGCCCTCAAACTCTTTTGTATTTCTGAATCACACAAAGATTTGGCCATTAGTTTAACTCCCCTCTGGAGAGACTGGGGTTTTTTTTAAATATAAGCTTACACCTGGAAGAATAAAGCGCATGTCAATAGGGCAACTGGGGGGATTGGCCAGGCAAGTTGTCTCCAGGTAATTTAGGGGTGTAGGGGTTTTAGTGAGCTTGAGGTGCCTCCAAGTGTTGTCATCAAGAATCATCAGCCCCATCCACCCCAAGAAAGCTTGAAGTTGCAATTCATCCTGCTGCCCACACAACTGCCACAAAGGTCTTATCTGCAGCCTTACGGTTGTCATATCAGACCACGAAACCTCAGCTTTCCTCTGCAGGAGGAGAACGTCTTCATCTGGTAGAACAAGGCATCCACCAGATCTGAACCAACATGGATAGGCTCCAAGACTGGGCTCTTTCAAAATACCTTAGGGATCCTTACAGTCCACATGGTGCCATCAAAGAAGATATGATTTGTATCTTAGAAAGAACAAATATTTTCCAAGGCTTTAGATCCCTTGTTTGGATACAGTGGTAAAAAACCCCACCCATATATATAGAGAGATACACATACGCATGAAATGTCTACAAGAGATTTTTTTGGCTTGTAAAACTGAAGTCCCAATACAAGTACCATAAATTTCTAAGGCCACATAGAACCCATTAACACCTGAAGAAAAGGAAAATAGTGATTTCCTGAGGACACAGAAAGAGAACGTGACAGAAATATCTCTGACTCTCCAACATAGACAGTAGAAGCATCAGGACAGGGTAACACTGATGGTGTCCACCAAAAAGGGACTAAGGGGATAGTCCAGACCTACATAAAGTCACACAACTCTCACATTCACCGAAGGAGAGGGAAACCTGGGGATCTGTCAAGACACATTTACACTCCCAGTCACGAGGCCAGGAACGATAAACCTGTGTTTCTTCCTGGCTCCACCTTCCCAGAGATGTTGACGCCCAAGAAAAGCGCGGGAGGCCGTCACCTCACTGCATCATTTCAGCATCTCGCGTCTCTTTCTTCAACCCAGGTGCCTACAAACGGTGGGGAAGGCTATGCAGAGCTGCAGGGTCCAGCCAGACCCCCCTTTTGCAGCACCCAAGAGCACAAAGCCTGGTACAGATCCCTTGGGGAGGGGGTAAAGGGCTGTGCCCCTGCGAGCTCAGACCGGCAGCGGGGCCAGCACTGCAGCTGAGCTGGCACTGAGCATGTGCCACTCGTTCTGCTGCTCTAGCACCCTGAAACAGCCACCGCGGCCAGGAAACAACACCTCAGGTGGTGAGGAGACAAGAGAGAGGGCTGCTGGGCTGGGGGACACGAGCCCCATGTCTCTTTTCATCTCAGGGATTTGTTTGTTTGTTTAAACAACCCACAGGAAAGCTTCCCAAGGGGGATAAGCCCCCGGGCACCAGCTCAGGCAGCTGCAGCTGCTCGCCCTTCAGCATGGATTTGGTTTTGCTGCGGATATAGAAAAAAAAATGAAGAAAGCAAACAAGACTCCTTAATTTAAGGATTTTCTTGCCTTTTTCTCCTGCCATTCCGGGCTGCTTTTAATAAAAAAAAAGCTGCAGGCGATGCGGAGCTGCTCCCTGCAAAGGCAGCTGGGCGAGGCTCAGCTCCCTTGGCCAACACTGCTCCATTCTCTTTCCTCCTGCCACAAGCACCAGCTTCCCGTGACTTTCTGCTCCTTGAAAATTGTTTCTCTACTTGATGGGAACCACAAGGAAGCGCGGTTTCTCTGAAGCACACCCTTCTTCATGATCCCAAGTCTCCTTTGACAGTAAAAGGGTATCTTTGGAAAGACGAAACATGCCATAGGCATGGGGTGGGGTGGGAGAGGGAGAATGCCCCGAGGTGTGTTTTGCCTACGTGTGTTTCATCTGCCACCTTGTCCACCTCAAGTTCGATGCAACCTTGGCTCAGAGGGCTGGTAAGTCTGAGCTGTCCCTCCCACCCCCACCCTGCAACCCAGGTCCAATCCTGTTCTGTAGGGAAGGCAGGCAGATGGGTGGGACCTCCCGAGCGTGCGCTGCCGCGCACGTTCATTGAGACAGGGATGCTCGCAGAGATAGATACAATAGCTGCAGATTTTTAATCAGAGAGGCACATTTTCACAATGCTGCTTTACCATCTTTAATTGCATGCAAAGCCCACTCGGGATCAGCTGGACGCTTTCACACACACCCCCACACCCCCCACTGTTCCATCTCTCCGTCCCTTTCTCCCTTACATCTACCGGTCTTTTAAAAAGAGAAAGAAATGGAAAATGCACAGCAGGAGACATGGGAAAAGGGCAGTGAAAGAAGCAAGAAGTGGTTTCTGGTCTCCTTCTGGCCGGTTCCCTGCCCGGGGGGGCACAAAGCACTGCCTGCTCTGCCTTTTTGTCTGCCTTTCCTGCTCAGCCCCACATCCCAGCCCTCCAGGATGTAGTTTCCCCCACCCAAGCCCCTTCTTTATGCGCTGCAGAATTCAGGGCCGTTTCAAGAGAGAACGGCCATTGTCCATTGTACCATTTCAGCCTTTTCTTCTCCTTCACCCATGTTCCCAGTTTCAGCCATTTGAACCCTTCCTCCCCAGTTAAAAGCGGTTAAAAGCATTTTTAGGAAGCATCCTCAGGGCAGCCACGCTGGGCTCCTGCTGCAGGAGGGAGGGAGGGCTTCCCTTGCAGCACTTGATTTCACCCAACGCCATCAGAGGACCGCTCCCCTTTAGCATCTTCTAACGAAGAAATATGAGCTGTGGAAGAAATCTGGGAACACACAGAAACCCACCCAGGCTTTTCTTGTTAGGTTTGGGGGGGATTTTCTAAGGCAGTCCTGCCAGTCTCTTGTCCATGTCTTTCTTTCCGTTACCCAGCTAGGCAATACATAATCTTCAGAAAACAAAATGCAATTGCTGATTTCTCTGCATCCAGCTACACAGGGTAGCTGGGGAAAAAAATAATAGCCATGTCACGTTACAAAAAAAAAAAAATTAATCAGCATCAGCATCTTCTCAGGGAGCAGTGTAACGGCAGCAATATTTTAAATTGGCAAGTTTATTACACGTGTATTCATATTAAAATAAAAAGCCCACCTGCTATCTTGCATCAGGGGGGTGTGTGTACGGGGGAGGAAGGGGAACAATGCTGCCATACCAGCTACCTCCTCACCACCCAAGTCCCCTCCCTGAAACGCGCGGTGGGGGGAAAAAATAAAATAAAATAATCCAAACTCTCGGAATAACGGTAAAATATATAAACCCCGATGGTTTTATCAACGGGTGGATGACAACCTGGCCCTTCCAGACAAAAAGAGATGCCTGTCCTACCTGAGACGGTGCTGGCCATGCTGCTGCGTGGGGAGCGTTGCGGGTGCTGCAGGAGCGCAGGGAGCTGCGGAGGTGCTGCAATGCTGCGGGGAGGCAGGACTGACTCAGCTGGAGGGGGCTGCAGCCATCCGCGGCGGGGAGAGGCTGGGGAGCCCGCAGGAAGGGAAGGGGTGGAAAGAAAAAGAAGGGTCACTAGTTCAGAATATTAATTAGCGTATCAGGGCCTCCTTCGCTGGGTGGCTTGGATGGCGGGTCCCTCCCAAGCAAGGCTGCCTGCCAGAAACACAGAGCCACGGCTGGGGAGGGGGGAGCGAGGAGACACACCCCGCCGGGCTCAGGCGAC